>NC_090655.1:233369648-233592148 GCF_040937935.1 Hyperolius riggenbachi
ACAGCTAAGATGAAGTAATCTTACTGTACATAAAAACTCACACAGTGAGCAGCTACACCAGGAAGATGCTGATCCTATATGAATCCAAAATAATACTTATTAGTGTGTATGGATGTGGGAAATGGTCTACATATGGTAAATGTCTTACGTGTAAAAATATGACAATTTTGTAAAAATGTCATACAGAGTAAAAAAAAAATGTGGTTGTGTACTAAGTAGAATAAGAGTTTTAGGTTTAGAAATAAAGTCTCCATGCAACAGTAAACTCATACAAGTGAGAAATTGCATTTCTGCCATGAGTGTAGGAAATGATTTGCACAAAAATATTTCATAGATCTCATTTCTCAATGCATAAGAAATTTTACAAATGGGGGAGAAACCATATGCACCTCCTGACATCACTTCCTTGAACTAGTCAATAGTTTTCAATTCATTTAGAACAACCTATCAGTGGGCATTATGATCCGATGAAATCGTAGGTCAGTTGAGGTGCCCATACACCGTACAATTTCCCCAAGATCCATGCCCCATGATGGCAGCCTGATCATAATTTTGAATGATTGTTGGCTGAAATCGATCGACATTATAGTTCGGACAAGGCTTTTTGGTGGCACAGCGGTATGTATGCCCAGTGACACGCATGTCCTAGGGTCAGTGACATGCCCCCGGGTGCTCCACCGGCTAATACCACTCCACCAGGCCCCTGCAGAGTATTAGCACAGTGGAGCGCACTCATACTCACCTGACTGGCGCACTGCTTCCTCTGTGCTTCTGTCATCTCCTAGTGCCCGTTCTCCATGACCTGGTGGCATGCACACACTCATGTAATACCGCCAGGTTACGGGCTCCTGGAGATGATGGAAGCATACAGACAGGTGAGTGGTGATGCACTGCAGGGGCCCTGGGGGAGGAGTATTAGCTGGCGGAACACCTGACGTCCCGTCACCGACTCTGGTGGAGCAGCGCTACTATTCATTTTTAATAGATTTCATACTGAAATCTACTATTATATAGCACTATCTTTCACGCCACTTTACAAATCTATTAAAAATCCATGTGTTGTGTGCGGCAGCACTACATTCCTTTTTGATCAGATGATGAGAGAGGAATCCGGCATGTGAGGTGTAAATCTCCCTGTGTATGACACGCTTTGGTGGATGGGGCTTGCAGTGACCATACAACGCCCAGAGTCATATGCTGTGCCCTTTGCTGTCTCTATAATTGGATCACTTATGGCTTCTAGAGAAGGAAAGGGTACGTTCACAGTGTGCCGGACAATATACTCACATGATGGAATTATATTGTAAGGTACATTAACATTGGCACATTAGAAGGTGCAACAGATCCGCCGGGCATAGCATGATGTGCTTTTGCATGACGTGAGCGTTAACAGTGGCAGTGAAGCATACTTTCTATGTACTGTATGCTTCACTGTATGAGTCACACCGCATGCTTAACCCGCGAGACAACTTTTTCTCCTCTCTTGCGTTGCATTCCTGTTTTTACTCCCCACTGTAAAAGCAGCCAAAATATTTTTGAATGTTTGAATGGAAACATTTCTACAGTACAGCTGTAACTAAGATGGGTAATATAACAGTTAGCACTTCCATAACTTTGTCTAGCTAAAATGTTTGGTGTCATCAGCTTGTGGTTGTAGGTAGTTCATATAAGCAACATGGAGGCCCCTTCACAATGTGTCATGTTGATATAGGCTCTTGTGTTTTGACATTGCTGTGAAGGCGTCAGTGCAGTGGACTTCGACACTGATGCAGGTAAAATACTGTACTATGCTGCGCCACTCTACACACTTCAGCTGAATGCATGTTAGTTCTGTAGTGCAACATTGGGTATCACCTGGGGTTATGCATGAATAATTCAAAGACAGAGGTGATGCTTTGTTAAAGGACACCTGAACTGGGCAGCACAGTGGGGTAGTGGTTATTACTCTCACCTTACAGCGCTGGTTCACCAGTTGAAATCACACCAGGGGAACTATCTGAACAGTAGGGATTAGATTGTGAGCCCTTTCGAGGGACAGTTAGTGACATGACTATATATACAGGGACTGATTCATCAAGCTGCACAGCTGAGCAGCGCAGCGCAGCTTAAAGGACCACTATCACAAAAATCGTAACATTTAAAATGCAGGTAAACACATTCATATAAGAAGTGCATTTCTTCCAGAGTAAAATGAGCCATAAATGACTTTTCTCTTATGTTGCTGTCATTTAAAGCAGGCAGCAGAAATCTGACACAACCAAAAGGTTTTGGAGTAGCCCAACTCCTCATGGGGAATTCTCAGGGGTTTCTTTATTTCCAAAAGCATTTAATGAATGGTTGCTTCGTCAAGCTGCCAAAAAAGTGTGAAGCCAGCATGGAGGCTGGCCGGCATCTTTAAACAAATCCTTTTTAGGTAGAAACTTTATAAAGAATACAGGCCATGCTGAGAATCCCCAGCACCTATTCAGTAGGAGACCTTAGGCAAGTTTCCCTAACACTGCTACTGCCTATAAAGCGCGCCCTAGTGGCTGCAGCTCTGGTGCTTTGAGTCCGCCAGGAGAAAAGCGCTATATAAATGTTATTTGTCTTGTCTTGTTTTGTCTTGAAGAGATGGACTAGCTCAAATCCTGTCGGTAATGTCAGATTTTTACTACCTACTGTGACAGGAACATGGGAGAAAAGTAATTTAAGGCTTATTTTACTCTGAAAGAAATGTACTTATTATTTGTATGTTATTACATGTATTTAAAATGTTATGTTTTTTCACAATAGTGGTCCTTTAATGTGAAAGAGTGCCCGCTTTGCCTGCCTAACATAGCAGCACATGCTGCTATGTAAGGAGCGTGCCTTCCTTAGTTACATGGTTTGCTTACATAGCAACGCGCATAACTTTAACCGCGGGTGGTCCTGGGAAGTATCGTTACTACGATACCTAACTTGCGGCTGTTATTAAGTCAATTTACATACCGGTAGTACATTAATTTACATAGCTACAACTATGTAAATTAACATAGTAGCGGCCGCAAGTGAAGTATTGCGGTAACGATACTTCACAGAACTCAACTCCCCCCCCGCAGTTAAAGCCTTTTTGTCTCAGAAATGTTATCTGGCATTAACTCACCTGCAACCAGCCTGAAGAGAGCAGCCGACCATGGGTTTCACACTGACATATGATGCATGCACCACCCACTGACATATGACACGGTGCGCCCACTGTTTACTATATCCAGAGTCAGTCATGCAGTGGCCAAAAAACATGTTTACTATAACAGAAGTTTTATTATATCCAAGTTTACTTTTCCAGGTGTTTCTCCCATAGACTTATAATGGAGATTGCCTGGGACCTGGAGAGGTAGTTTACTATACCTGAATGTTTACTAAACCCAAGTTTGTTGTAACCAGATTATACTGTACTCAAAAAAGAAGAGGAGTTAAAGGTAACCCTAGGTGAGAATAATATGGAGGCTGCCATATTTATTTCCTTTTAAGCAATACCAGTTGTCTGGCTGCCGTGCTGGTCCTCTGCCTCTAATACTTTCAACCATAGACCCTGAACAAGCATGCAGCAGGTCGGGGGTTTCTGACAATATTGTCAGAACTAACAAGATTAGCTGTATGCTTGTTTGTGGTGTAATTCAGTTCACTACTGCAGCCAAATAGATCAGCAGGGCTGCCAGGCAACTAGTATTGTTTAAAAGGAAATATATATGGCAGCCTCCATATCACTCTCACCTTGGCTTCACTTTGACAGATAAATGGACATATCCCAGAAAAAAAGTTTAAAATCATTTAAAAACAATTATGATTTGTACATGTTGGGCGGGGAACAGCAATGATAACTGTACACATCATGAACCATTAAATATTACATCCAGATGCATATTATTATAACTAGCTACATAGTATATCATACAAGTTAAGCAATAACATAGTTATATTTGTAGCCAATTACAAACTGATTATAGCAGCAACGATGGGCCAGATAAGAGTGCTTAGTGTTAATCAGGTAGATGAAAACCATTTGCAGCAGAATGAGATTAAATAAAGTTCCCAGTGCTATTGAGGTAGAGGTATATCTATACAATACAATAAGACAATACAATAACATTTCTATAGCGCTTTTCTCCCATAGGACTCAAAGTGCTTAGGCTGTCTCAGATTCAGTAATTGGTAGTAGGATGAAGTATTCACACAACAAAAGTTATATTTCTGCAAATGCCAAACTGAACAGGTGGGTTTTCAGTCTGGATTTAAACTCGTCCAGGGATCTGTAGGGCACGTCCTGATCTGTTGAGGTAAGGAGTTCCAAAGTGTAGGGGCAGCATGACAGAAGGCTCTGGGACCAAAAGTTTCCAAGTGGACTCTGGATATGACTAGATTATTAGAACCTGTGGATCTGAGAATGCGGGGATTGCTACACAGCTGCAACATTTCTTTCATGTATCCAGGGCCCAGATTATTCAGGGATTTAAATGTCAGTAGGCCGATCTTGAATAGGACCCTCCATTCTATAGGTAACCAGTGAAGGGAGTGCAGGACTGGCATTATGTGGCAGTGACGGGGTTGGTTGGTTAGCAGTCTGGCAGCAGTATTCTGTACCAACTGTAGGCGGTACAAGACCTTTTTTTATCTAGATACAGCCCTAAGGAATAAGTAATAAAAATAAGCTATAAAAAATAGACAATAAGTAGCCAAATAACACAAGATAAAGTGCTCAGTGCTGTACTGCCCCAAAACAGGGGTCAATATTACATTATAAAAGATAAACTAAGGTAATATTTAGCTACTTGCAAAATATGGGCAGTATGGTGGCGTAATGATTATCACTCTTGCCTTGCAGCACTGGGTCTTTGGTTCGAATCCCAGCCAGGGAACTATCTGCAAGGAGTTTGTATTTTCTCCCTGCGCCTGCGTGGGTTTCATCCCACATCCCCAAACCAAACAGATAAGTTCATTGGCTTCCCCCTAAATTGGCCCTAGATTACCATACATACATAGGAGCCCCTTTGAGGGACAGTAGTTACAAGACTATACAGCGCTACAACTAGACTGTACAGACTCTGTACAGTGCTATATAAATACTAAGTACAGTAGAATCCCTTGATAGTAAACTCCAAGGGAACAGGAAAAGTAGTTTACTATATCAGATGTTTACTATATCATGATTTGTCATAAATTGTATATTTATTCAGATGCATTTGCTGAGACTCGAATACTGACTTTATTGTATCCAGAGGTTCACTATATCAGAGTTTACTATAACAAGAGTCTACTGAAATAATAATATGTTTCTCTCCATCATTTAGGAAGTGAGAAAAATTCTCCCAGGAAGGGACGTAAGAGCAATAAAAACTCCAAAAGAAAGTCTGACTTAAGTCTTTCTTCACTCCATCCAAAATTAAACTGTGTATAGCTAGGCTTTGATTATAAAGAAGGGTGTGTAGGATGTTTGTTATTGTCTTTGCTTCCTTTTTTCACAAAGTTTTATTGACCTGCTGAAGATTGACACCGTTGTTTGGATCTTTTTTATTTTTGTACTACAATGTGTAGCTTTTGTGCGATTCATTGTTAGCTTTGTACCATCATTTATACATGAGAAATAAAATCAATAAAACATAATCTTGCAGTGATGGAAATACACATTACTTGTCCAATTGTGGGACATCCTTAAGGCGGTTTCAGACTGTGGATCGGCGGCAGACGTGCGGTACGGCCTGCGGGCCGCAACACACCACCACAAACAGGTGTTCAGGGTTTACCACGCTAGTAAGCGGTAATCCCCTTCTGGCCGAGATCCAAAAGGGATCGCTTGCAGTCACTTCCTGTTACAGAAGTGCGTAGAAGTGAACTGTATAAATATGATTCCGCGCCACCACTGCCATCCTTATTTAAATCCCTGCACCGCCATTGACTTACATGCCACACATAACCGCAACTCAACGCACAACCGCGTGGTAAGGTAGATCTATCCGAGCATCAATTCGTCGAAAACGACACTTCCATTGCATCGCAATGTACTGCGGCAGTATGAAAGTCCCCATAGACTTTCATTGCCCTGCTGTGGGGTGCTGTAAAATTACCACACTGCACCACCCCAGTGTGAAAGGGCCCTACGATGAAAGTCAGAGATTGACAAAACAGCGTGTGGAAAATACTACACATATCCACAGAGAGGTCAGAGTGTGGGAAATTATACAAAGGGGGATCGGAGTATAGGAAAATATTGAACGTGGTAATCAGTCATAGAAGAGCCAAAGTGTGGGGAATACTGCACTGAGGCAGCAGAGTGTGGGGAATACTGCACCGAGGCATCAGAGTGTGGGAAATACTGCACAGAGGCATCAGAGTGTGGGGAATACTGCACAGAGGCATCAGAGTGTGGGGAATACTGCACAGAGGCATCAGAGTGTGGGGAATACTGCACAGAGGCATCAGAGTGTGAGGAATACTGCACAGAGGCATCAGAGTGTGGGGAATACTGCACAGAGGCATCAGAGTGTGGGGAATACTGCACAGAGGCATCAGAGTGTGGGGAATACTGCACGGAGGCATCAGAGTGTGGGGAATACTGCACGGAGGCATCAGAGTGTGGGGAATACTGCACGGAGGCATCAGAGTGTGGGGAATACTGCACAGAGGCATCAGAGTGTGGGGAATACTGCACAGAGGCATCAGACTGTGGGGAATACTGCACAGAGGCATCAGAGTGTGGGGAATACTGCACGGAGGCAGCAGAGTGTGGGGATTACTGCACGGAGGCAGCAGAGTGTGGGGATTACTGCACGGAGGCATCAGAGTGTGGGGAATACTGCACGGAGGCATCAGAGTGTGGGGAATACTGCACAGAGGCAGCAGAGTGTGGGGAATACTGCACGGAGGCATCAGAGTGTGGGGATTACTGCACGGAGGCATCAGAGTGTGGGACATACTGCACAGAGGCATCAGAGTGTGGGGATTACTGCACGGAGGCATCAGAGTGTGGGGAATACTGCACAGAGGCATCAGAGTGTGGGGATTACTGCACGGAGGCATCAGAGTGTGGGGAATACTGCACGGAGGCATCAGAGTGTGGGGAATACTGCACGGAGGCATCAGAGTGTGGGGAATACTGCACGGAGGCATCAGAGTGTGGGGATTACTGCACGGAGGATTCAGAGTGTGGGAATTAAAACAGAAGAGCCAGAGTTTGGGAAGTACTCCACTGAGGAGTCACATCATGTGGGGCTACTCTCTTGTGCTGAGTGATGGAAATATTCCCCATCCACTCAGCTCTGACCTGGTGCACCATAGCAATGCCTGTTGTTTCCGAAATATTCCTCTGGTTATAGCGCTGTAAGAATAATACTTATTTTCTTGAATATTGGACAAGTAAATGTATAGTTAGGTCACTTTTATGCTAAAAAATGAAAGGAGTTGGTCTGATATTAGCAGTGGCGTAGCTAAGGAGCTGTGGGCCCCGATGCAAGTTTTACAATGGGGCCCCCCCAAGCACTCTATAAAAAACAATTGATACACCGCGCCAAAACCTGCCAATGGCAAATACAGTGTCAGAGGTGCAAGAAGGGGGTGGGGAGCAGTTTGTTAATGATTACCACTATTCACAGTATCTATAGAAGTTATTGTTATGAGCACAGGACCAATAGAGAGCTAATACTGTAGTTGAGGGAGGGCCCTTCGGGGCCCCTCTGGTCCAAGGGCCCCGATGCGGTCGCTACCTCTGCACCCCCTATTGCTACGCCCCTGGATATTAGGTACCATGAAGAAGCCAAGGTGCCCCTAGAGCTTTTTATGTCATAAAGACAAGAGTGTGGTGGGCATGTGGGATGATTTAGGCTAGCATGATATAAAAATGGGGAACTTAACATCTGGGTGTGTCGTGGAAAATGTAAATCTAGCATAGCTTTAGCATAGGAGTGATTAATGTATAGATTAGGAATGCTAAGTAGGGGCCAAAGAGGGGCCTGATCAACCTTGATGGACGATCTAAGGCACAGAATCGTTTTCCAGAGTCAATGAGAGCCTTGTACCCAATTGTAGAGATGTGAACTGTCTTATAGACTAATTCTCATTTAATCACTAAACTGCTGTGTGGCAGAATAGCTGCTTGGGATAATGGGGGAAAGTAACATTCATTGTTATTTCTACACTATTGCACACCGCACTGTCATGTAGTATGCCTCCACAGAAAGTGCAGCTAAGGTCTTCCTGTTAAACCTGTATTTCTATTGGCTTAAGCAACTGTCTATCTTTAATCCTGGTAGGCAGAGTTAGCCCAACAAAAGCGCTGTGATAAGCAGGGAATTAACACAATTCCTTTGAAACTGTTAGCAGCAGCATGGCATGAGGTGACTCTGTAAGTATGATAGTGTGTGTGTCGGTGTGAATGTGTGTGTGCTGGTACGTGTCGGTGTGAATGTGTGTGTGCTGGTACGTGTGTGTGTGTGTCGGTGTGAATGTGTGTGTGTGTGTCGGTGTGAATGTGTGTGTGCTGGTACGTGTGTGTGTGTGTGTGTGTGTGAATGAATGAATTACTTTTTTCCTTATACAAAAGAGAAAAAGATACTGTCTCTACTGTACATATTTTTGTGCATAGTGGATATTAGATGATACAGAACCAACCAACACAGATGGATATCCCTTTTCCCTCTCCACACACACTGTACATTTAAGACTCCCAAAATCATCCTTACCTTAACTGTACATACATGGTCCTGACATCACACTGTGGGAGCCTTGTGGGAAATAACAGCTTTTTCCAACTGCCATAAATGTAAGCAGCAGCTACTTCCACTGACATCACCTGCCAGCAGTAAAGATGTCACCAAGTGATAAATGTCAGAATGTAAAAACACTGACTAAATTAGGGTGACCAGGCGTCCACTTTTTCCCAGACGGTCCACTTTTTCCGACCTGTCCGGGGCATCCTGGCGGGTTTTTGAAATGTCCGGGTAGTCGGTAGTGAAGAGCCGTTTGGGAGCCGAACACGAGCCGGCTTTTTAAAGGAAGCCGAGCGGCCAAGCAAGCCAGAAGGGAAAATCTGATGCCAATAAGATTGCATTTGTGGGGAAATCTTCTGCCAATAAGATTGCATTTGTGGGGAAATCTTCTGCCAATAAGATTGCATTTGTGGGGAAATCTGCTGCCAATAAGATTGCATTTGTGGGGAAATGTGCTGCCAATCTCATAGCATTTGTGGGGAAATCTGCTGCCAATCTCATAACATTTGTGGGAAATCTGCTGCCAATCTCATAGCATTTGTGGGGAAATCTGCTGCCAATCTCATAACATTTGTGGGAAATCTGCTGCCAATCTCATAGCATTTGTGGGGAAATCTGCTGCCAATCTCATAACATTTGTGGGAAATCTGCTGCCAATCTCATAGCATTTGTGGGGAAATCTGCTGCCAGTCTCATTGCATTTTTCGGGAAATCTGCTGCCAATCTCATTGCACTTGTGGGGAAATCTGCTGCCAATCTCATTGCATTTGTCGGGAAATCTGCTGCCAATCTCATTGCATTTGTGGGGAAATCTGCTGCCAATCTGATTGCATTTGTGGGGAAATCTGCTGCCAATCTCATTGCACTTGTGGGGAAATCTGCTGCCAATCTCATTGCACTTGTGGGGAAATCTGCTGCCAATAAGATTGCATTTTGTGGTCGGCCGGCCCTCCATGTGGTCTGGAAAAAAAAAACATGCCCGCGAAGTTGGACAGCACACTGCTAAGGTCTTTTATATCTGGCCCCACCCATGACCACGCCCACATGCTGTTGTGATCGTCCTCTTTTTTGGAAATCAAAATATGGTCACCCTAGACTAAATCATATCTACATAATTATTGTAAAAATTAAGCACTTTTATTCATCATGTTATTTTCACTGGAGTTCCTCTTTAATGCATATTGGGCTTGATTCACAAAGCTGTGATAACTCTTATCACCATTGCGCTAGCTTTTTGCTGATGTCAGGTTTCCGTGTCCTGCAAGATACTGCTCATTCCTGTGCTCTGTGGAACAGCATTGTGATGTTTGATGTGCGGCTCTCAGGAAATCACTGGACTATCACATCCTACAAGGCACCGCCTGCTGAAGCAGGTAAGAGCACCGCTGGAGATTTGGGCGCAGCCGGCGCCACCATAGGCCGTAATAGGAATTAAGGCTAAAGCGGCGCTCAGACAGTAAGGGCTTGTTCACACTACGGGCTAGACTCACAAAAGCATGATAATCACGGCAGTTATCACGCGATCTGCCGTGCGCGAAGGTTTGCACGTGTAAAGGATTACTCTGCGTGTTAAACGAACGTTTATCACGAGGAGTAATCCTTTACGCGCGCAAACCACGGGAGATCACGTGATAACTGCGGTGATGGCAGTTATCACGCTTTTGTGAATCAAGCCCCATGAGCATTTACGTATTTTTTTAAGCGCTGGCGATTTCAGAAATCGCCCTAAAAGCGCTTGTGCAATGATTCCCTATGAGAGTGTTCACATATGAGCGGTTCAATTACGATCCGCTTCCAAAAGCGCTGCCTGCACCATATTCTGAACACTTTGGCTATAATGGAAGGAATAGGGAAATCGCTAAGCGCTTGGAAAATCGCTTTGTATAGCGATTTCCCAATCACTTTTTAAAATAAATACAATGGGCTTGATTCACAAAGCGGTGCTAACAGTTAGCACGCTGGTGAAAAGCCCTTTATCATGCCTAAACTCAGTTTGGGCGTGATAAGTTTAGGTGTGATAAGTTTAACCACTTCACCACTGAGGGGTTTTACCCCTTGAACACCAGAGCAATTTTCACCTTTCAGCGCTCCTTCCATTAATTCGTCTATAACTTTATTATTACTTATTGCAATGAAATTAACTATATCTTGTTTTTTTCGCCACCAATTAGGCTTTCTTTAGGTGGGACATTATGCCAAGAATTATTTGATTCTAAATGTGTTTTAATGGGAAAATAGGAAAAAATGTGGGAAAAAAATATTATTTTTCAGTTTTCGGCCATTATAGTTTTTAAATAATGCATGCTACTGTAATTAAAACCCATGAAATGTATTTGCCCATTTGTCCCGGTTATAAAACCATTTAAATTATGTCCCTATCACAATGATTGGCGCCAATATTTTATTTGGAAATAAAGGTGCATTTTTTTCAGTTTTGCATCCATCCCTAATTACAAGCCCGTAGTTTATAAAGTAACAGTGTTATACCCTCTTGACATAAATATTTAAAAAGTTCAGTCCCTAAGGTAACAATTTTTTTTTTTATTGTATTTTTTTTTTAATTACAAAAAAAAAATAAAAAAAAATAAAAAAATTTGGGGAGTGTGGGAGGTAATGAGTTAATTTATTGTGTAAAACTAATGTATTTGTATATGTAAAATGCTTTAGGGTGTAGTTTTACTATTACAGTGAGTTTGTGTTCATGCGACCTGTAAGCTTCCGGAAGGACGCTTACAGGAAGCACTACGAGGCTGGGAAAATCACAATGATCGCGCTGTTTCTCATAGAAGCAGCAGATCATTGCGGGGGCTTAGATCAACGAACGGGAATGGATTTTCCCGTTCATTGATCTCCGGGCGAGCGGGCGGCGGCGTGCACGAGCGGCGGGAGCACGCGGACGAGCGGTGGGAGCGAGGACAGTGGCGGTAGCACGGGAGGTACGAATTTCTCCGTCCCTTGGTTTTTTAGGGGGGGAAAAAGGGACGGAGAAATTCGTACCGCGGGGCATAAAGTGGTTAAGCACCAACTGGGTTATCACCGCAGTGCACAGCTGATCAAAAGTTCTGCGCTAGCAAAGTCTGGTGCACTTCGCATAGAGTTTAATGGCGCTGCTTTGCGTGCAGGACTTTGTGCGCGATCATCATCTAATCTTATCTAAACTTATTACACCTAAACTTATCACGCCTAAACTTAGGTTACTGCATTCCGAGTTCTGTATACATATTGTACATATTGTATACAATTCATAAAAACAGACAGTCCAATCCATGGATAAGGGGCTCTTCCCCACCTCCGGTGCCCCAGGAGGAGGTGGGGGCTGCCGACGTCCTGGGGGGGTTCATGGTGCCATCCGGGGGTCACCTTTAAGAAGCAGACTCCGGAAGCCGCCCCCTCCCCAGGAGAAATGAGTATAGGGGTACACGGTACCCCTTACCCATTTCAGCAGAGAGTTAAAAAAAGAAAGAAAAACACGACAACGGAAAAAGTCCTTTATTGCTCTGGATTAACCAGGGATACTTACCTTGCAATAATCCCACGCCAGTATCCTCAGGAGTGGTCCCACGCCAGTATCCTCAAGAGTGGTCCCAGGCACCCGCCCAAATCCTGGGGCTGAATGGCTATAGACAGCCTCTGCAATCTGTATTGCATAAGCTAGAAATACGAAAATTGTTTGCTAAAACTAGAATTTTCGGCAAACAGTGTCATAAACAAAATGGCTGCTGGGGAATCCCCGTTCCCCGGAGGCCACCTCAGAGTGTCAGATTGAGCGTTATTTCACATAAATAGGTGGGTCCAGGGGACCAGGGCACCTCCTGCTTTGGTCACCTGGACCCACCATCTATGTGAAAAATGGCTAGTTTCACCACTCTAGTGTGGCCTCCAGCGTTCCGGGATTTCCCAGTGGCCATTTTGATCGCATCACTGTTTGCCTTTGAAATTTCTTGTTTCAAAGGCAACATTTTCGTGTTCATAGCCTCTGCTATACAGATGCAGAGGCTGACTGTGACCATTCAGTGGCAGAAGTTCGTCGGTGTGGGAGAGTGGTGAGATGTCCTAAGAGGATACTGGCGTGGGACCACTTCTAAGGATACTGGCGTGGGATTTTCGCAAGGTAAGTATCCCTGTTTAATTTAGAACAATAAAGGACTTTTTTCGTTGTTGCGTTTTTATTTCTTTTTTTAACTCTGCTGAAATGGGTAAGGGGTACCGTGTACCCCTATACTCATTTCTCCTGGGTCGGGGGCGGCTTCCGGGGTCCGCTTGTTAAAGGGGAACCCTGGATGGCACCATGAACCCCCCCGGGCGTCGGCGGCCCCCACCTCCTCCTGGGGCACCGGAGGTGGGAAAGAGCCTCTTGTCCATGGATCGGACAAGGGCTCTGGGGGAGAGGGGGAGGTTGACCGCCCCTCTCCTCCAGAGCCCCCCCCCCCATACCATGGACCATTCGGGCTGGTATAGCTCAGGGTGCGAAGCCCCACGTGGCCGGGGCTCCGCATTCTGGCTATCCCAGACTGCATGGGAGACAAGGAGTCAAGGAGGCTTGGAAGGGGGACCCCACGCTGTCTGTTTTCATGAAATGTATACAATATGTATACAGAACTCGGAATGCAGTAACCTGTACTGCAGCAGTGTCATTTTACAGAGTTTAAAAACCATTTTTCCTATGAAACTTTAAAATCTATTTGCTCAAAAACTATAAGGTCTTTTCACAATTTTTGTTTTTTACCATGTTCCTACTCATCTGCTTAATATACATGCCAAATTTGGTGATGATAGCATGTACAGGGGCTTTACAATTAACCGCAGAAGTTGGCACTATTGACTTCAATAGAAATGCACTCGGAACACGAAATTTAGACGAAATCGAAATTCAGCTATTCTCGATCAGCCCTAGAAGTGATCACCTGCGCAGAAGCGTATTGCAAAAATACGCTTCCGCGCAATGCATAAAACTTGCATGACTTACGTGGCTTCCGGTGCAGCAAAAAGTCACTTCCGTTACATAAAGCCGCACTGCGTCAGTATAAAAAAAAGACTATGCGGATGTAGTCCCTTTTTTTTTTTTTTGGGACCCATTGGATGGGAGACATCCCTGTTACCAGTGACTCACCTCTTCCCTCACACCCACATATCTACTTTTTATGACGAGTCAATTGCTATTTATACCCCCATATTTCTGCAGTTTTCACCTTATGGCGAGATATTTAGTTTTACAACGCACACGTAGTTTTACAACCCCCAGGCTACACAGATTCATTAAAGAAGTCTTGATCCTGAATATGTAGCCTAAGGGCCCTTTTCCACCAGCGCAAACTGGCTGGCTGAATCGCAAAAACGCAAACCGCTAGCGATTTTACAATCGCTACGGTTTGCTTTTTAACATAGGAATCGCGGTAGGCCATTTCCACTACCGCGATTCGTTTTTGCCGGGAACGCGAACGCGCGGCGGAGCGATATTTGCCGCGATTTTGCTATGCAGTGCATAGCATAGCAAAATCGCGGCCGCGAACGTCGGGGAATCGCCGGTAATTGCGATTCAGCAATCGCTAGCGTTCAGCGTGAACGCTAGCGATTGCTAGTGGAAAAGGGCCCTTAATCTAATGAAAATTAGAAACGATGGCCCTTAACAGGCAAAACTGGCCACAGCAATGCACCTGTGACTAATTTGCATAACCCCACCTCCTCCTGCTACCCTTCTGTGGATCTATACCAATACATCATGTTTGTTTTCACATGTTGCGTTGCTTGTCAGGATCTGGACAAATACCGGGGGCTTGATTCACAAAAGAGTGCTAACCGTTAGCACGGCCGTTCTCTCGCGAATTTTCACGTGTGCGTGCGATCGCGAATTTTCACGCGCAATTAAAAGTTTTCATGCGCCGCAAAATCGTTATCGTTTTGTCGCGCAAACTCGAATTTGCACGCGGAAACAATAGCGATTTCACAAGAAAATTTGCGTTTGCGCGTGAAACCGTTTAATTGCACTCGAAAATTCGCGATCACGCGCAAACGCGAAAATTTGCACGAAAATGCCCGTGTTAACAGTTAGCACTCTTTTGTGAATCAAGCCCATGGTGTATATAATCTATATATGAATGAAATCATGATGGAGAAGGTACTTTTGTATTACGCGTCCAGCAGAGCGGCTGATGTAACTGAGCCTGTTACCGGGGCTCACCGCAGCTGAGCGGCAGACTGCGGAAGGACGGCATGAGACTTAGACGTGTTTATGGGGCGGGAGAAAGCCCCGGGTAAATATCAGAGTTTTAGTATTGTTCGTCTCTTTAAAGTCCTTCGACAGGAAGTTGCAAGGTCTCCTGGGATTTGACCTCGAAAAAATGCAATCTCCTTGCTTTTTTTGTATGCGATTTTCTAATGCAGTCACTGCGATTGCAAGTTTCTAAAATCGCATCATACTACTGTGTACAATTCATCACAATTTTCATTATTTTTAAAAAGGCTTTGCAACTGAAAAAAAATGCATGATGTTATAAGAACACAGCACAACGCAGTCTGTTTGTACAGGCCCTGATGCACTAATCCTTAATGTGCACTGACAGCACATGTAAGGCTGGGTTCACATAGGACATAGCATGAAACGCTGCGTATTATGTCATGTTGTAAGTTAATGTTGTGTGCGGTGTATGTGCGTTTGTGGTGTGTTTGCAATGCGTTTTCCATGTGTTTTAATGCGTTTGCATATACAAATAGCATATGCGTTTTGTATGCGTTTTGTATGCGTTTTCCATGCATTTTTAGATTTCCATTCATGCAAATCACTTGGAAGACAGCAGGAAACCAAAATACAGCAAAAAAAAATATTTTGGGGAAAAAACCCATGAAAAACGCATACCATTGCGTTCCTATTGACTTTCATTTTGTGCGTTTTGTGGGTACACATTACACAAAGGGAGTCAAGAAGCCGCTACTGCCACACATCTAACCGAGCCTTTTTGAGCACGCCAGATTGATGTCAGTCTGAACGTAAATCGATCGGGCTTCCAAAGTGCAGTATTAGTCTCTGGCATATTCAGGCCGGTTTCACTCTGAATGTTGGCGGAAGCCTGGCGGCCACACTGCCGACAGCATTCTTCGGGGATTACTGCGTTAGTACGCGGTAACTCCTATCTGGCAGCCGGCAAAGCAGGAAATGACACTCACTTTCTATGGCCGAAGCAAATCCATCCCATGTATTTTTAATATACACTTTTTATGGTTAAAAGTTTTGGAATAATACATTTTGATACGCTTTTGGAAATTGATACGTGTTTTTTGCTTAATGGGAGTGTATGTCCCACCATCTAGTTCTGCCACTGCCACAATTTTGATGAAAAAATGAATTGCTCATTAAAATGCTTGATAAAGCGCTTACACAAAATCGCCCAATGCTCAGAAAACTCCGGGAATTGCTTAAAAAAATTGCGCACAAAAACCCTCAGCGCTTGTGTTTGTGATTGCGATTTATTATGTGAACATAGCCTAATTTGGGTGCCGTCAAAAGACAGAGCCCAAATTACTATAAAAACAGTGTAAGGCCTGGAACCCACAAGCAGCACTTTTCGAAGCCTTTTCTAAGGGCTTGTGATTCGAAAAAGCTCTTGCTAATGTAATTCTATGGGTGTGATCCCACTTGAGGAATGTGATTTTTTTTTAAATCTCCCATAGTATTGCATTAGCAAGAGCTTTACAAATCACTGGCGCTTAAAAAAGCGCTGCTAGTGGGTCCCAGGCGCCAGCTGTAGCTGGCAGCCAAATTATGTCTTTCCCCCTGGGTCCATGGTGGCCTGGAAGGGGAATAGTAATTAATGCCGCCGGGACTGGTTTGCCTGCCTATACCCTGTGCAGCATTAAAGGGAACCCGAAGTGAGAGGAATACGGAGGTTGCCTTGTTCTGCCCCAACACTTGATATAATCTAGTCTGGAAATGTGGATCTTCATGGTTGAAGGACAGTTTAGTTGCCTCTAACTTCAGTGCAGTGGCAGTGGATGGATCACTGGTGCACAGTGCACACCGAGCTGGCTGTAATGACTGCCTGTGGGAGGTGGCTAATGTTCAGATCATACTGCATCACCCAGGCTGTCATTACAGCTGGCTCAGTGTGCGACTAATAGGAGTGACCAAGGGAGAACCTCTAGACACCAGAGATTATTGGATAGGGGAAGGAAGAGGCCACTACTAGACCCCAGATATCACTGTATGGGGGAGGGGGAACCTCTAGATGCCAGAGATTACTGGATGGGGGGAGGGGGAACATCTAGACACCACGGATTACTGGATAGGGGAGCGAGGAACCGCCAGACACCAGGAATCACTAGATGGGGGAGGGGGAACCACTAGACACATGGGGCTTGATTCACTATGCGGTGCTAACCTACTTAGCACTAGAGATGTCGCAAACCTCCGATTTTCGGTTCGCGAACCGGGTTCGCGAACTTCCGCAGAAGGTTCGGTTCGCGGAAAAATTCGCGAACCGCAATAGACTTCAATGGGGAGGCGAACTTTGAAAAATAGAAAAAATTATGCTGGCCACAAAAGTGATGGAAAAGATGTTTCAAGGGGTCTAACACCTGGAGGGGGGCATGGCAGAGTGGGATACATGCCAAAAGTCCCGGTGAAAAATCTGGATGTGACGCAAAGCAGCGTTTTAAGGGCAGAAATCACATTGAATGCTAAATTGCAGGCCTAACGTGCTTTCAAACATCTTGCATGTGTATACATCAAACAGGGAGTGTAATTAGAGTACTGCTTCACACTGACACACCAAACTCACTGTGTAACGCACCGCAAACAGCTGTTTGTGTAGTGACGGCCATGCTGGACTACTGCGCAACATGGCGTGATTGCTCTTCCTCACTCAGTGATGTCAGGTAATGTGTGACTTCCTTCTCAACTTTCCATGGCATTGTTAAAAAGCTTACGTTTTGTTTTTAATTTACATTTTCTACTTGCTGTGTACTTGTTCAGTACTGCTACAATGAGAATCCTGTGGAGGCGGGCAAGTCTGCCATTGTGACCCCGGGTAATGGCCGGGGAATGAGAGGTTTGAATCCGGTGTGGAGCCTGAGCAACGGCTACCACTACACACTCAAGGAGGGCAGCGGGCAGGCATGCACGCCCGCCCGCCCCGAGGTAGTGACCAAAAATAACAATACAGGAGGAGGACTTTTGAGGCCCTGCTGTGTATTTGAAATGAATGTACTTTAAATCCTTTAACGTGAACCAGTTATGGCGGGCAAAGATGACACCACATTCCTTTCACGAGAATCATATGGAGGCGGGCAAGTCTGTCATTTGTGACCCCGGGTAATGGCCGGGGAATGAGGGATGGAATCCGGTGTGGAGCCTGAGAAACGGCTACCACCACACATCCAAGGAGGGCAGCAGGTAGGCATGCACGCCCGCCCCGAGGTAGTGACCAAAAATAACAATACAGGAGGCGGACTTTCGAGGCCCTGCTGTGTATTTGAAATGAATGTACTTTAAATCCTTTAACGAGAACCAGTTATGGCGGGCAAAGATGACACCACATTCCTTTCACGAGAATCATATGGAGGCGGGCAAGTCTGTCATTTGTGACCCCGGGTAATGGCCGGGAAATGAGGGATGGAATCCGGTGTGGAGCCTGAGAAACGGCTACCACTACACATCCAAGGAGGGCAGCAGGTAGGCATGCACGCCCGCCCCGAGGTAGTGATCAAAAATAACAATACAGGAGGCGGACTTTCGAGGCCCTGCTGTGTATTTGAAATGAATTAACTTTAAATCCTTTAACGGGAATCCGTTATGGAGGGCAAGTCTGCCATTGTCACCGCGGGGAATGAAGGTTGGATTGCGGCCCGAAGTGGGAGCCTGCTGAGACCCATGCTGTAGCTGCCCTGACCGTGCTTTGCAGACCAGGCATCTGTGGTCAGATGGACCCTTGAGCCAGCGGAAGACAAACCAAGTCGAAAGCATTTGCCAAAAATGTTTTACGGAGGGCAAGTTTTTTTGCCCTTTTTTTAAATTTTTTGAAAATGATAGATGGTTGTATTTTTAAATTGTTTGAAAGTTTAGATGGTTGTATTTTTAAATTGTTTGAAAGTTTAGATGGTTGTATTTTTAAATTGTTTAAAAGTGTATCCATTCTTCCTCCCCCCCAGCCACGAACAATACCATGGGAACGTGGAGCAGCAGAAGCCCCCTGTGACGGCTGCCACGGTTGTTCTCCGCTGCTTGTCTTTTGAGGGGTGCTTCTTTTCCTCAGGTGTTCTTGCCATAGCTGTTTGTGCCTTCTCTCCAGGTGCCTTCGTAAAGCACTTGTCCCTACGTGACAGTTGGCCTTTCAATTTTTGCTGGCAGAGACAACAGATGGCTTTGCTCCGATCTGAGACACACACGTGAAAAAATTTCCAAACCGCTGAGGCCCCCTGGGGTGATGGCGCTACGGTGGCATCAGCAGTAGCTGACGTTGAAGGGCATGTGTGCTCCCTGGCCATAGCTGGCGATACATGGCACCGGACACTGCCCCCAGCTGTTTCTGAGGACGAGCTCCCTCTGCTTCTATCATGGAGTCGTCTCCTCCTACTCCTCTCTGACTCCTCCTCTGAACTGTCCCCCTGGTCATCTCCTCTACCGGGAACATATGTGGTATCCGTATAATCGTCATCATAATCCTCCTGGCCAGCTGCGCTTTCCTCAGACACCTCCTCAAGTGCACCAACTTCAGGTGGTCCACCATCATCCCCATCCACACACGTTACGTCCATACTATCGCCACCTAACTCAGACGTATGAGGTGGTGTACCTGCGCCTTCTTGTTGTTGTTGCAGTAGTGGCTGGGAATCAGTGATTTCACCACCACCACCAAATAACTCCTGCGAAGTGTCAAATGCAGCGGATGTGGTGCTTGTTGTAGCGCTGGTGGCTGCGGGAGATGAGGTGTTCTGTGTTAAATACTCAATCACCTCCTCACGATTTTGGGAAGTGATGGCACGTGCCTTCTTCTGAGCACTGTATTTTGGGGCAGGTCCGCATGAAATCACAGCAACACCACCTCGCACAGCCACAGACCTGCCGGTGCCTGGTGGCCTTCCTCTGGGTCTGCCTCTACCTCTTCTTCTACCTGGTTTGTCCATTTTGTCCATCTCGGGGGTATGCTAGCTATATGCAGTGAGGTGGGTTCTCACTCAACACAACAGGTAGTTAGATGCAGTGAGCTGGGTTCACTCAACAGTAAAGGTACTTAAGATGCAGTGAGGTGGGTTCTCACTCAACACAACAGGTAGTTAGATGCAGTGAGGTGGCCAGGTAGGTTCACACTCAACACAACAGGTAATTAGATGCAGTGAGCTGGGTTCACTCAACACAAGGCTAGGTATATGCAGTGATGAGGTGGGTTAAGTAAACACAACAGGTACTGGGTAGTTAGATGCAGTGAGCTGGGTTCACTCAACAGTAAAGGTACTTAAGATGCAGTGAGGTGGGTTCTCACTCAACACAACAGGTAGTTAGATGCAGTGAGGTGGCCAGGTGGGTTCACACTCAACACAACAGGTAGTTAGATGCAGTGAGCTGGGTTCACTCAACAGTAAAGGTACTTAAGATGCAGTGAGGTGGGTTCTCACTCAACACAACAGGTAGTTAGATGCAGTGAGGTGGCCAGGTGGGTTCACACTCAACACAACAGGTAGTTAGATGCAGTGAGCTGGGTTCACTCAACACCACGCTAGGTATATGCAGTGATGATGTGGGTTAAGTAAACACAACAGGTACTGGGTAGTTAGATGCAGTGAGCTGGGTTCACTGAACAGTATACAGTAAAGGTACTTAAGATGCAGTGAGGTGGGTTCTCACTCAACACAACAGGTAGTTAGACTTAGATGCAGTGAGCTGGGTTCACTCAACACAACGCTAGGTATATGCAGTGATGAGGTGGGTTAAGTAAACACAACAGGTACTGGGTAGTTAGATGCAGTGAGCTGGGTTCACTCAACACAAAGCTAGGTATATGCAGTGATGAGGTGGGTTAAGTAAACACAACAGGTACTGGGGTATATGCAGTACTGGGTAGTACAATGTGCAGCTCCCTGTCACACACACAGGCAGTCAGTCACTGAATGTGCTGGGCTGCTGGCAGTGGCACACACACACTATCAATTAGCAAGGCTGTGCATGCAACAAAAGTGTCAGAAAAAAAAAATGTACAGGTTGAGCTCTGAAAAGAGCTGTTGCTGGGTGCTTTAAAAGCAATATTAATCAGTCAGGAACAAGCAAAGCAGCCTAGAACCTAACTAATCTGTCCCTAAGAGAAAAAGTCTGCAGCAGCTGTCCCTTTCCTCTCTCTAGCAGGCACACGAGTGACTGTAATGGCCGCCGGAGGCTGCCTTATATAAGGGGGGGGTGGGGCTCCAGGGCTTACTGTAGCCTGAATGGCTACAATGTGCCTGCTGACTGTGATGCAGAGGGTCAAAGTTGACCCTCATAGTGCATTATGGGGCGAATCGAACTTCCGGAAAAGTTCGCCTGGCGCAGGCGAACGCGAACCCCCAATGTTCCCCTGGAACCGTTCGCCGGCGAACCGTTCGGTACACCTCTACTTAGCACGTCTAAAGTCTTTAGGCGCGCTAACCAGAGTGCTAAGTAGGTTAGCACCGGTTTTCTCAATCACATCGCGCACTAAGTACCGCGCACAAAGTTTTACGCGCGCTAAGTCCTAAAGTTTTGCGCGCGTAAAGTTTTGTGCACGAAAAGCTTGTTTAGACGTGCTAAGGGGTTTTTCACAGGCGTGCTAACAGTTAGCACTGCTTTGTGAATCAAGCCCATGGTGGCATAGTGGATAGCACTCTCACCTTGCAGTGCTGGGTCCTCGGTTTGAATCCCAGCCAGGGCACTATCTGCACGGAGTTTGTATGTTCTCCCCGTGTCTGCGTGGGTTGGGTTACCTCTGGTCACTCCAGTTTTTGTCCACATCCCAAAAACATACATATAAGTTAATTGGCTTCCGCTTTTAGTGGCCCTAGGCTACAGTGGACATACGACTATGCCAGGAGTTAGATGGTGAGCCCCTCTGAGGGACAGTTAGTGACAAGACTGTATATTCTGTAAAAGTGTTGCAAAAGATGTCAACGCTTTATAAATAATAATAATCACTGGATGGGTAGGGGGCAGGCTTGCTCATCACGGACTAATCACAAATAACCGCGGTGGTTACTCGTGATTCAAATTAGCTCTAATTGCTCCAACTGAGCGGGTAGATTCGGCAGGGTTAATTACCCAGAATGCCGCTCTCCACCCAGCATTTCAACGAGCTCACAAGCATCTATTTGGACGCGTTGCAAGCCTCGCTATGGAGCACTTCCTCCTTCAAGCCCTAAGGAGGAAGTGCTCCATAGCGAGGCTTGCAAAGTGTCCATTAGGACGCTTGGGAGCTCGTTGAAACGCTGGACGGAGAGCGGCATTCTGGGTAATTAACCCTGCCGCATCTACCCGCTCAGCAGGAGCAATTAGAGCTAATTTGAATCATGGGTAACCACCGTGGTTACTCGTGATTAGTCCGTGATGAGCAAGCCTGGTAGGGGGAGCTACTAGTTGCCAGGGATCAATGGATGGGAGAGGGAGGCAAACCACTGGATGCCAGGGATCTCTGTTTGGCAGAGGGGAAATCACTAGGTGGCAGGTATCACTGGATGAGGGAGGGAGGGGAGGAAACCACATCACTGGACACCAGGGTGGGAGAGGGAGTGGGGAACCACTAGACATTAGGGCAGGGCGTAAGGGCCTGTTTCCACTACACGTGGATTCTGGATGCAGAAAAACTGACTCCAATGGACCTGTTTCCACTAAACCTGATTTTTCTGATGCAGATTTCCCATAGGCATTCATTGTGGTCGGTTATCTGCATACAGAATCCGCGTCTAGTGGAAACAAGCCCTTACTACAAATCATGGGGCCTGCCAGCAAAACATTAATGCCCAATATTCACTTGCCTCCCCTTGGTGATCCTCACCACCTTGCAAGGGCCATAAAACAATTGTGGCCATTAGAGAGGGCCCAAGCGGTTCGCCGGTGGACAGTATCTGGTGAATTTCCGCTGTTTGCGCTCTCCGCGAACATATGGCGTTGGCGTGTTCGACCCGCCCCCTATACATTATCATGGAGCCAAACTTTGACCCCTTACCTCACAGTCAGCAGACACATGGCAGCCAATCAATCAGCTAGCACCTGCTTAACAGGAAGTAGAGCGTGTATCAGCAGCTATGCAGACGGAGATCAGCGGCAAGTGAGCAGCGGTGAGTGGAACAAGCAGGTGGGTGAGGTGAGTTACTAATACAGGCTTCCCTGCGCTAACTCTGCATAAAGGGGGGAGCACAGAGGGAAGCCCCAGGGAGAAGTAAGGATCCCCTCCAGCAGCTGTGTCCCAGCTCCGCCGTGGCTCCCCCCTCCATCATGGCGCCCCCCCCCCAGTGCAGTGGCACACCCCTAGAAACAGGGCTGCAGCAACTGTGCTGGCTGGCTCAGCTGTGACTCCTCCCTTACGTCCCTTGCCCCTCATAAGTAGCTAGAGGTGCCCCTTAGTATTAGGCAGCTATAGGTACCCTCAATATTATGAAGCTAGAGGTGCCCCCAAGTATTATGCAGCTAAGAGAACCTCAGTATTAAGTAGCTAGAGGTTCCCCTGACTGAAGGGAGATCTCGTCAGTGGAATGCTGAGAGCAGGGTAAGTAACACCTCATTTGCACTCTCATCCGGACTCTGCACAGGGAAGGAGGGAGAGAGGAGCTTAGGGAGAAGAGTGGGCCATCTTTCCATCAGCAGGCGCCTGTAGACACGTGCCTACAGTGCCTTATGGTAAATCCGGCCCTGACTGTAGGGGAGGTAAGGGGCCACTAGACACCAGAGAACTGTGAGGGAGGACCATTAGACAGCAGGGAAATGTGTAGGGGATAGGGCCACTAGATAACAGGGAACCATATATGGTAAGAGAAGGGGTGCACCACATATAAAATTGGGGTGTGGCAAAAGGTGTGGCAGGAGCATGTCCCAGTGTTCCTTTTTCCTATCTCCAAAAGATGGGATGTACACAGTATGCTTCACTCTGTCCTCTGATCTGAGCTGAATAGGTTAAATATAAGAGGCTGCAGTTTTACTCGTCACCACAAGATGGAGACGTCATCTCTTCCGTCTGGAACGCAGATGCAGGAATTGATGAAACGCACAGACCTCCTGTTCCGGGTGAGAGGTGAGGTGGTAGAAAATGAAGAGGAGACAATCGCTGGAGGAGGTAATACATTGTAACAGAACCTTCTCCATTCTGCTGCCTGCCAATAAAACAACCTCACCGACCATGTCTCCAAAACTGAGACTTCAGGCAGTATACTATATAGGAGTATACTATAACTAAAATTATAATGATTGACATTACTGCATGTTCCCCACTGCTGTTTCTGTGCTGATATGTAAGTGCTGCCTCCATGACACCCTTTCCCCATAAGAGGGCTGACCACTCTGCATATTTGTTTACCTCCTAATGAAACGCAGGGTGATAAACCCACCTTTTATTAATGTTACCTTTTTTAATTAATATATCTTACTGGGCGCCTTCACTTGCGTTATTGCCTTATAGTTGCAGCCCTGCCAGGGGTCCATGCATAGTTATTATTATTATTATTATGATCATTCCATAGTACAACCCATGCTTCCATCCCACATCTGGTTGGTGTTGGATTGATCTCCTCACCTGCCTTTACATTAGCTGCCTTAGTTGAAACCTGTGTTCTCAGCAAAAGTGGATTTTTGCTTCCTCTTACAGGATTTTTTTTTAATCAATAGATGAAGGAGGGTGACATGATGGGGACAATTAAAGAGGAAGACGATACATATGTGAGGAGTAATCGGCAGTCTACAATGGAGGGCTACATGATAAGAACAATTAAAGAGGAAGACGAGATGTACATGAGGAGTGATCAGCAGTCTATGGAGGATGGTGACATGATGAGGACAGTAAAGAAAGAAGAGGAGACATATGTGATAAGTGATCAGCAGTCTATGGTGGATGGTGACATGATGAGGACAGTAAAGAAAGAAGAAGAGACATATGTGATGGGTGATCAGCATTCTGTGGAGGAGGGTGAGATGATGAGGACAGTAAAGAAAGAAGAAGAAGAGACATATGTGATGAGTGATCAGCAGTCTATGGAGGAGAGTTACATAGTGAGGATAGTAAAGAAAGAAGAAGAGACATATGTGATGAGCGATCAGCATTCTGTGGAGGATGGTGACATGATGAGGATAGTAAAGAAAGAAGAAGAGACATATGTGATAAGTGATCAGCAGTCTGTGGAGGAGGGTGACATCATGATGAGGACAATTAAAGAGGAAGAAGAAGAAACATATGTGAGGAATTATCTGCCATCTACAGAGGAGGGTGACATGATGGGCACATTTAAAGAAAAAGAAGAGAAATATGTGAGGTGGGATCAGTCAACTACAGACAAGATTAAAACCATTAAAATTAAGGAAGAAGATATTCATACAGAGATCATTACAGGTGGGTAATCATTTACATACTGGAGAAAGTAAATAAGGGGAGTGAATGGATCAGAGAAGAGGATTGAACGGGAGGGTGATAAGGGATTCTGATAAGACCCTGTTGTAAAACATAGAGACTTTAATTGGTTTTCCCCAAAATTGACTTAACCTCCTGGGGATACAATTATATCGCCCAGGAGGTGGCGCAGCACTATTTTTTACATTTTTTTATTTTTTAAATCATGTAGCGAGCCCAGGGCTCGCTACATGATAGCCGCTGTGCAGCGGCATCCCCCCACCCCCTCCGATCGCCTCCGGCAATCAAAGCAAACAGGAAATCCCGTTCAGAACGGGATTTCCTGTTTGGCTTCCCCTGTCGCCATGGCGACGATCGGGATGACGTCATCGATGTCAACGCCGTCGTGACGTCAGAGGGAGTCCCAATCCACCCCTCAGCGCTGCCTGGCACTGATTGGCCAGGCTGCGCACGGGGTCTTGGGGGGGGGGAGCGGCGCGGCACGGCGGGTAGCGGCAAATCAGCGCAGAGCGGCGGCGATCGGTATATACATGCAGCTAGCAAAGTGCTAGCTGCGTGCAACAAAAAAAAAATTATGCAAATCGGCCCACCAGGGCCTGAGAAATCCTCTGTGGCGGCTTACCCTGAGCTCAGCTCGGGATTATCCCCCAGAGGGTTAAAGGACAACGATCAAAGCTGAAGATTTTGGCAGAAGTCCTGAAAAAGAGAAGAGGGACTTGGGAATGATAAGTAGTTGTAAGCATTTTTTTTATGTGTCCCCTTTCCCTAAACTGCACCATTTGAATGCAGCAGAGACCATCTGTCATAGGGAACACCTGTTATGTCTTGAATCTGTAACCGTAATCAGTGCACACTGTTCTGTAACCGTAATCAGTGCACACTGTGTCTGAATGGCTGGAAAGCTTTTGTGTAGTTTGTGGGCATATTTGAATATATTCTGTGTGCACGCAGTCTCTGTGGATGGGATTTCCACAGGCTGCACTGAGGATATACAACATATATATGCACTGGTGCAATAAATCCTCCCACCCGTCCCAGCATAGCGTATGCTGTTTACTGTTTCTGTGCTACAGCAGACAGCCAAGATTTTTTTTCCGCAAGCACACAAACACTGCAGAGAGGGAGCATCTCTTGGCTCCTCACCAGGGCCAGATTTAAGCCAAGGGCACCACAGGATCAAGGACGGGTGGGCAGCAAGCTGTACTAGGGGGAAGTCTCATCTGGCTATCAATACTGGAGGGAGGAGGGTCATCTGGCTTCTTATACTAAGGGGAATGGGGATCATCAGGATACCTGTTCTGGAGGGAAGAGGGGGGGGGGGGGTCATCAGTGTATGTACAATGGAGGAAGGGGGGGGAGGGTCAACAGGTTACCGATACTGGAGATAGGGGGAAAGGTCATCTGGCTATCTATTCTGAAGGGACAGCTGCTGACAGTGGCCTTGGGCGGTAAAGAGTACAAATCCGGCCCTGCTCCTTGCACTTATGTTGCCACTGTCACGCTGCTTTAGTCAGCTGGAGGGAGGGAGGGGAACTCTTCAGACTCACTACGCATATTACACATAAAGGCCATCACTTATGACGGATGGTCTCTTCTACATTCCCTACACCTCTGATATGGGACACCCTTTGATCAGTGCAGTTCAGGGGCACATGAAAAAACAAGTAGCTTATGACTATTTATCATTTCCAAGTCTCTCCACTCTATTACAGGGCTTTTGCCAAAATCCTCATCTTTGAGAGTTGTCCTTTAAGATTATGGCTATGGTAGATTGTGAGCTCCTCTGAACACATTAGTGACATGATTATGTACTCTGTAATGTGCTGCAGAAGATGTCAGTGCTATATAAATACAGGATAATATCATGGTAGGACCTTTGACTATGTTAAGAATTCAATTGTGAGCTCCTTTGAGCATAGTCAGTGACATGACTATGTGTTACTGTCAGGCTAGTAGATACCAGATTGCGTTGGGGGTCCGTTGATTCTTCCACTTGCGAACAAGGTTTTGCCCAGATGCGGAGTCTAAGTGACCACGGGTGTTCACCAAAAATGACCCAAGGGGAACGGTCTGGACTTAGCAGCCTAGTGCCCACCAGGTCGCAAACTGGGATCGCATTACTAGTGGTTGAGAGAACGGATACCACAGTGTGAAGAAGCCTTAATGGTCAAAGTAAAATCCGGGGTCAGTGGCAGGCAGAATAGTCAAGGTACAATCCGGGGTCAGTAGCAGGCAGTCAAGAGTAATCCAGTAAACAGTGCAGGTATCAGGGCAGGCAGCAATCAGGCAAGAGTAATCCAGTAGATAGTCCAGGTATCAGGGCAGGCAGCAATCAGGCAGGAGTAATCCAGTAGACAGTCCAGGTATCAGGGCAGGCAGCAATCAGGCAAGAGTAATCCAGTAGACAATCCAGGTATCAGGGCAGGCAACAATCAGACAGGTTCCGAGAACAGGCCGAGTCAGCATGAGGGGCAGCAGATCAAGAATCGTCAGGCAAACCAGGTCAGTAACAGGGAAACAGATCAAAGGCAGGATTGGCCAGAGGCACCGGAAGGATTGGGCGTACCCACTAGCTGTCTGAACGAACAGCACTGAGCTGTAGCTGAAGGAGGCCTTTTATACCTAATTTTGGCACCAAGCCTTTTGCGCCTGCGCTGACACATGCACGTTCATATACATCAGTCCTCGTGCATGCGTATAAGCCTACGCGCCTGCGCGCAACGAACATCACGCATGCGCGTGCAAAGTCCGACTCCGCTACGCACAGACGTGCACTCCCCCCTTGCCATAGTCAACAAACCACAGCCAGCAGTGCGCGCGCGCATGGAGAGGACGGGACGCCAGGACAACAGGGACACGTGAGTATTACACTATGTACTTAGTAAAGTGCTGCAGAAGATCTATGCATAATAATATGGCAGAGACAGCAGATGGACATCAGAGACAGCATGTGATGAACACTACGGAAAGTCGTGCATAATCGCCAACGATTTTCGTATGGTCTGGCAGAGCTACTGTCATTTTCATTTTTAAAAGTACCAGAAAGTTTATTTTTTCCTTCCTCCCCTCAGCATGCACTGAATAGGAAACATTTCACATGGAGGTGTTACTGGCATATGGCTTGGTCATTCAGAGCTATGCAGATCAAATAACCTTCCTCCCAAAACTTCCCTCCAAAAGCAAAGTTAGAACAATGCAAAAAATGTATTCATAATTTCAGATGGGGTTATCACAGACAGAAAACAAATATACAAGCTGGTTTCTAAAAATCAGGATAATAACTTGTTCAACTTATAGCATTATAGCTGTTATGGAAACCGAGGTATTCAGCGTTGGCTGGCCATACATGGTAACCTATTGATTTTTAGCGTCGTTTGATTAAGCATTGGCCACAGGTTACAAATCTGCCCTCGGATTCGCTGTGGGCCAATCCAGACAGAAATGGCGAAGGTTATTTATGAACAGTGTCATTTTTGCCTGTAAAAAGTTTTTCCTACCTTACTCACCTGGGGCTGTACACACCCAGTTTTTAGGGAAGGATATCCCACAAAAGTCAAATTCTATAAAAGTCTGGCCACTCAACAACCATTTTGTCTTCCAAAATTTCATCGACAAAGAACTTTCTCTAGGCATGCGTTATTGAGAGGTCCAAACGTATGCTTTGTTTCAAGGACTCTGATATCAATTCCTGCATTTAAAATGGACTTAATTTGATTCACTACCCCAAGGACTGCTCAGCTAAGCAAACCTTCCCAGTTGCTCCCTTTTATTTTATGCTTTGTGTTATATGTTAATTAGTATACAGTATGTAAATGTGTGTAGTGCATTTTTTGTTATTAAGACATTTAAAAATTGTTTTAATGGTTATGACCTGTTCCTGAACATACAAAATCGTACTTGCTCCTCCGAAAGCGTTACTTTGTGTTCTATAGTATTTTGTATCTACCACCCGTATGCTTGAATCTGGCACAGATAGTCAGATCTGGCGATGATACCTGCATACAACTAAAGGTCCGTACACACGCCGGACTTTAGGCAACGACGGGTCCGTCGTTGCCTCCCGCTGGGTGGGCGTGCCAGCGACAGTCCGGCGTGTGTACGCTCTGTCGTCAGACTGATACGGCTGTTTCTGAGCGATCCGCCCGGCGGATCGCTCAGAAACAGCCGTATCAGTCTGACGACAGAGCGTACACACGCCGGACTGTCGCTGGCACGCCCACCCAGCGGGAGGCAACGACGGACCCGTCGTTGCCTAAAGTCCGGCGTGTGTACGGACCTTAAGGGTTACGTTACAGTGTTCTCAGTGCAATGCTCTGTGATTAGCACATGGTGGCAAACTTATGAAATTGTATGTGTGTGGTGAATTCTTTGGAGTCAGAACGCTCCTCTCGGCTAGTCAGTTCATAGATTGCGAATCCACATATGGGCTTCTGTGCGTAAAGTGACAGCAAGCCCAAGTTTCTGACTCTGAACGGTTAACCCAATCATGGATCGACCCTTGTGGTCCTTGACACTGCAGATTATGACTGTGGTATGGATTAATTATGAGCTCATATGAGGAGAGTTAATCACACACTATTATTTATTGTATTTATCAAGCGCCAACATATTATGCAGCGCTGGACATTAGTTAAGGTTACAGAAAATATTTAGGAGTGACATACAGCAATAGGACAATACAGGAATACATGTAAACTAGGTCACGCAACACACTATGGGTACAATGAGGTTAGAGAGGCACCCTGGTGTTATAAAATCGCTTAAAATCAGTTTTAAAAATGAAAGGAAATTGAGGTAGCTTACCTCAGTAACGAAAAATCCTTGTATTGACAAAAGATTTTATTAGCAGTAGCCCAGAGGCTCCCTATGCTGAACTTTCAAATTAGTTTGGCACTGTCATTGGCCTGAGGAAGCGGGCTCAGACCTGTGAAACGCGTTGCCTGGGCTACTGCTAATAAAATCTTTTGTCAATACAAGGATTTTTCGTTACTGAGGTAAGCTACCTCAATTTCCTTTCGTTTTTAAACTGATTTTAAGCGATTTTATAACACCAGAGAGCCTCTTTTACCTCATTATGCATTCCATACCCCCACACTGTCCCAGGTGGAGACAGGACACACGTGGTTTGACCACGGCGGAAGCCTGTCCCCTTTCTTCTTCAAGGAGAGCGATCACTTCCAGGTACACAGTGACCACCCCAAGTGGAGTCGGGTTTATTGTCTCCACCTGCTTCCTGTGGTTGGTTGCCCCCTGCAACCCACCTTTGTGAGTAGCATTGCACTATTTTTCATTATCACATTTGATTTCAACATATTGCACTATTGGGCTCCGGTTTTTGTCTCCTGTGCTTTTCTTCTAGAGGGTGCCCAGACACCCACACCCCACCCCACTATGGGTAAAAGGTAATGCTTTATCAGTCACTGGTACGGATGATCAATGAGAAGCAAATACTTCCGAAGTTATGCAAATTTTTATGTAAATATATTCAGCTTAACCATTTAAGCCTTCTGGACGTTGAGGCTACGTCCAGAAGGCCATGTGCACTCCCGCGACCGATCGCACGCGCGCTCCTGGCCGCGGTTTGTTAGTCCAGGGATCAATGAATCGGGACATGGTGCCCGATCATTGACCCCTTTCCCTAGCAGAAAAAGCGACGGCTTCTCTCGGAAGCCTCGCTCTTTCTGCCTCTCACGTACCCCCTACGTCCCTCTAAGTGTACATGTTACGCTTAGAGTGCTAATAAAAATCTTTTGTAATAAATTACAGAGATTTCGTCATTGAGCTAAGATACCTCATAACACTTACTGTTTTAAGCTGTTTTTAAACGCTTTTATCATACTAGGGCGCCTCTTTCCTCCGTTGTACTAAGTATACTCCCGAACAGAATCTGTTCGAGGGGAGGTGACATACCACCAGTGGGGTCCCCACAGTGGTTGTTTCAACCTTTTTTCTACTAAGAGAGCGACCATCCTTCCGGTCCTGGCTAGGACCACCCCGAGTGGAGTCGGGTTTATTGTCTCAACCTGCTTCCTGTGGTTGGTTGCCCCTAGCAACCTTCCTTTGTGAGTAGTGCTTTCATTTACTTACTTACTTATATTGTGGTTTTTAACATATTGCACTACTGGGCTCCCGTTTTCTGTCTCCTGTGTCTTTTCCCATATGGTGCTGTATCACCCCCACCATTATTGCGTAATGTAAACAAACTCATGGCTGCCATCTTGTGGCCAATTAGTAAAATTACATCTACATGTAAAAAAAATAAATAAATAAACACATATTTACATTAAAAAAAATACTATTTACATTCCACCCTCCCAAAAATATCCAAATAAACTGTTTAATAAAAAAAAAAATTACAATAAAAAAAGAAAACATAAATATTTACTTAAGGGTCTAAACTTTTTAAATATGCATGTAAAGATAAAATATTTTTAATTTTTTTTTATTATTACAAGCTTGTAAATAGTGATGGTTGCAAAACGGAAAAAAATGCACTTTTATTTCCAAATAAAACATTGTTGCCATACATTGTGACATGATTTAAATGGTGTAATACCCAGGACTATTAGGCAAATACAATACGTGGGTTTTAACCATCTTAGCGGTATGGACGAGCTCAGCTCGTCCATCACCGCCGATGGCTGCCGCTCAGGCCCTGCTGGGCCGATTTTGTTCAAATAAAGAGCAGCACACGCAGCCGGCACTTTGCCAGCCGCGTGTGCTGCCCGATCGCCGCCGCTCTGCAGCGATTCGCCGCGAGCAGCGGCGAAAGAGGGTCCCCCCAGCCGCCTGAGCCCAGCGTAGCCGGAACAAAAAGTTCCGGCCAGCGCTAAGGGCTGGATCGGAGGCGGCTGACGTCAGGACGTCTGCTGACGTCCATGACGTCACTCCGCTCGTCGCTATGGCGACGATCTAAGCAAAACAAGGAAGGCCGCTCATTGCGGCCTTCCTTGTTTATTCTGGGCGCCGGAGGCGATCGGAAGAACGCCTCCGGAGCGCCCTCTACTGGGCTTTCATGCAGCCAACTTTCAGTTGGCTGCATGAAATAGTTTTTTTTTTATTTAAAAAAAACCCTCCCGCAGCCGCCCTGGCGATCTTAATAGAACGCCAGGGTGGTTAATTATGGAGCCATGTATTATTTCAAAGCTATAATGATTTGTAGGTCCGACACAGTATCTTGAATCTGATTCTGGACTGGATAGGAAGCCAGTGGAGGGATTCACAGAGGGGAGCTGCCATGGTGGAGTGATGGGAGGAGTGGATAATTCTGGCTGCCGCATTCATGATGGTCTGCAGTGGGACAATTCGTGTCATAGGGAGACCAGACAGAAGTGCATTGCAGTAGTCAAGGCGGGAAATTATGAGGGCATGGATGAGGAGTTTGGTGGTGACAGAGGTCAAGAAAGGGCAGATCTTGCAGATAGGGTGCAGATTTTGCACACTAGGGGGTTCTCAGCCGAGGTGCCTGGTCGGGTCCGCATTTGCCAAGAATCTAGTGTGTGCACAGCAACCCTCCTCGATGTGTTGGCAGTCAAGCACAGGCCTAGGACATTGTTCTCCTACTTTTCTAGCCCTCTATATCATGTTTGGTCTTGATTTTATCCTGATGTATAATGTTTTGGTTTGTGGCTTTGGAAACCTTGGCTTATGTATTTACACAGGCTAATTGTCATTTAGGGAAACATGTTGCACACCTAAAACACCCCTCTCACACGTACCGATTGGGTGAGGAAGCTCTTTATTATCCTGTTGAGGTGAAAAGGGAGCTACTAGTAGCACTGGAAGGCAGGCTATCATGAGTCACTTTATGAGGGCCCTTACAACACCAAATAAGAATTCATATAATACAACCACTTAAATGTGTTAAAAACAAGGTGAGCCCTAACTAAATGCATACTTGAACTGAAATGTGACTTAATGAGGTAAACTTGTACCTTTAGTACCAAACTTACTGAGAGCTTGTTCACACTGCGAGCGTTTTCATCTTTTTTTCGCCTGTGTGCGGACTGCATAGACAATGAATGTCTATGAGAAGGTTCATATCAGCGCAGGTCCTGCACTGTGAGGCTAGCAAAGTGGAGCGTGTACCATTTTTTTAGGTGTTTCCACTTCAATGGAAAGTATAGGAGAAACGCAAAACACTCAAAAATAGTTTTGTGCAGTGATTACATTCGCATTTTTAAGAATAAGTACATTGTATTTATTCTTTTCCGGGTCAAAGAGCTCACTTCCTGACTTGTGCCAGGGATTGAATTACAAAACCGCTCGGAAAAACGCTTAGAAAACCGCTAAGCACAAAAACAAATCGCCCACCCAAGTGCCGGGAATCGAAACCGACGCCTAAAAAAAAAGCCCAACCTGGATGGACATGCGAACGGAACGCAATGTGAACAAGGCCTGAGAGCTTGCTGTGTTCCCTATTTATTTATTTTTTCCATTTCAGTGATATAAACGTAGGAAGATATAGTTCTAGCTCTACTAAGAAATTGTCTGAAGTCCATTTTTTGCATTCCTGTACAGCAAGTGTAAAACAAAAACAAACTAGAGTTGTTCTCTATGTAAATGAGCTAATAAAACTGCTTGTCAAATTTAGCCTGATTAGAAAATAGAAAGCAAAATGCAGTTATCTGACTGAGGAAATAATGCTGATAAGGTTTTAGTGCTGGGAAGTTTAGAGGGTCATTACGTCTGCTTATTTTGCAGCTGCATGACGCAGATTTTACAACAGGCTGTCATGGCTGCTGTTTAGAATTCAGCCTTAAAAATTGAAGCCCTAAAGCTGCACATAAAATGCACATGAAACTCTGTTCTACATTACTAATGTTCTGTTTGCCATTAGTGCCACACATACAATGAATTATCAAATAAGTTTATTTTCCCTTCAGGTTTGCTTCAATAAACCAATGCTTTATCCCTGCAGTCAGGAGAAGTTGAACTGCAGTGGTAGCTCTCCTGAAAACTAATTAGAAGCTAAAACACTTCTATTTGGCTGAACAAACACTGTTGATAACAGGATAGTGCTGAAAAGTTCCTGTGCTTCCCTTCTCTGCCTGCACACCTACCCAGTAATTGTCCCCTTTCCCATCTCTGCAGCACTCCCTGCAAGTTATTCCATACTTTGCCTGCACAGTCCCTCGGCACTGATCTAATCCCCTTCTCTACAGTTACCAGCACACAATACTACTGTTTTGCTTTATTAAAGGGAACAAGGATGTCACACTCTAACAGAAAATGATAATGTCTCTGTTTTTGCAGTACGCAGTCCTGGCATCAAGAACCCTTCAGAGACTCATCTAAATTCTCTGCAGTCCAAATTTGACGATTGTATCCTCCGAAATTCTGCAGGAGGAAACGCTGCTGTTCCAAATATTTCCCCTGGATCCTCCCATCCCTCTCATTCTGAGGAGCTCCATCCTGGGGGGGCTCATGCTGAAAGCCTGTTGGGGCCAAAATTTCCCTGCCCTGAGTGTGGGAAATGCCTTCGCTTCAAATCAGCCCTCATCAGACATCTGAGAAGTCACACAGGGGAGAGGCCATGTTTGTGCCTAGAGTGTGGGAAGAGGTTTGGAAACAAATCATACCTGGTGGTACATCAGAGAACTCACACCAATGAGAAGCCATATTTGTGCTCAGAGTGTGGGAAATGCTTTGGACAAAAATCCCAACTTGCCTCACATCAGAGGTTCCACACAGGCGTAAGACCATACTCTTGTTCTAAGTGTGAGAAATGTTTTGTACATAAAACGCATCTTGCAACTCATCAGAGAGTTCACAGCAGCGAGCGTCTATATTCCTGTCCTGAGTGTGGGAAATGCTTCAGATACAAATCAGATGTTGTTGTACACCAGAGAGCTCATACTGGTGAGAAACCTTACTCGTGTTCTGAGTGTGATAAATCTTTTGCATATAAGGTTAGCCTTGAAAAACATAAGTTGTCTCACACAGGTGAAAAGCCATACTCCTGTCCCGAATGTGAGAAATGTTTTCGGCAAAAACCACATCTTTCTCTTCATCAAAGATCTCACACAGGTGAAAAGCCGTATTCATGTTCTGAGTGTGGGAAATGTTTTGCGCACAAATCACAACTTGTCCGACATCAGAAATATCACACGGGGGAGAGGCCATATTCGTGTCCTGTGTGTGAGAAATGCTTTGTACAGAAATCTCATCTTGATGCCCATCGGAAATTGCACACAGGGCAGAAGTATTCCTGTTCTGAGTGTGGGAAATATTTTGGTAAGAATTCAGAACTAGCCATGCATCAGAGATCTCACACCGGCGAGATGTAATCATGTCCTGAATGTGAAATGTGTTACTGCTAAATTAATAAATCTCTCCATATAGGAAAGAACTGGCACAGGTGAGCTGCTCTATGTGTGTTATGGGTGTGGGAAATGGTTTACATTTAAATTCAACTGTATCATTCCTTAAACTTTTTATTCAAGGAAGAAACTGTAGTCGTGTACTGAGTGCGATAAAAGTTTAGAATTCAGAAACTTTCCATACATAGAAAACTCACACAGGATGAGGAGTTGCATTGCTGTTCAGAGTGTGGGAAATTATTTGAATAGCATCTTTCCACACTATCCAAGATTAGAATAAAGGCTAGTTCACAGTGCTCAGCTGAGTGGCAGAATAACTCTGCACGTCAGCTCACTACTCTTACAATTCTGTGGGGTTGATTCAATATAACAAATAGTGTGCCTTATGAGAGTTTGCATGCCTTATCAGAGTAGCATAGCAAGCGCTACTAACTTATGCTTGCTAATTGGCAATGACGAGAGCTCTACTCGTCCAGCCCTGAGCCCCTGCGGGTCCAGTCACTTTAAAGAACATTATCCCCGCACTTTGATTGGCCCAATAGGCTGCCTGTCAAGTGACAGGCAGCCTATTGGGCCAATCAAAGTGCAGGGATAATGTCCTTTAAAGTGAATAGACCAGCAAGGGCTCAGTGCCGGATGAGTGCAGCTTTCGTCATTGTCAATTAGCAGGCATAAGTTCATAGCACTTGCTATGCTACTCTGATAAGGCATGTTAACTCTGATAAGGCACGCTATTTGTTGTAGTGAATCAACTCCTATGTGTCTGTTCACAGTACTGCGTTGTTGTGTTGTTCTGCTAGTCTATGTCCAGTCTTCAATGCAGTTCACAATCATAATGCATGCACTATGCAATGGACTACTGTGAATCCAGCCTTAGGCCACATTCACAGTGAGTGCCAACGCGTGTTGCGTTGCTACACAATGCAGCTAAAACGCAACGCAAAGTAGCAAGTAATGTGGTTGTGGTGGCATGCGACGTAACGGAGGCATAAGAATCAAAATGGCATCATAGGTGTGCGACGTTAGTGTCGCACATTTGAGAGTATAAATCCTCACCTTTTTCAACAGATGTGCGTGTGTGCAATGGCTATAACTTAGTGCGACGCAGTGCAGAAATTCAAACATGCAAGTGTTACCATAGACTAACATTGAACACGTCAATGCATAATTTGCATAAAAGCAGAGCAGAATTTGCGTGATTTTTATGTACCCCATTGACGTGCATCGCTCCGTATGCACTGTGAATGTCGCATTGACTTTTCATTGCTGTGCGTTATTCTCCATTAAAAAAAACTCTGTCATGACGCAACGGAGCACTGTTAACGTAGCCTAAATGTTTATTTCTTGCTTGGGCATTAATTATAACAAAGTGTATATGTAATATATATTGTTTTTGTTCTCTTCATCACAATTTATTTGAACAGCTGAAGGTGGACAGTGGACACAGTTATTTTGTCCATGTCATTGTACTTTATTATAAGGACATTGTTTTCCATTATTGCCTTTGTAATGTTATTGATATGAGGATTAAATAAAAATCATCTCACCGCGATGGGATACACATTTATGGTCTGTGTAATAAAACCATTGTGATTTTCAGCGAAGATTGATACAGCGTATAAGTCCAGCATGTCACCTCATGCTCAAAAGCCATTTCTTAACAACTGAGAAATCTGAGAAGTCGCAAACACTAAACCCCCCCAAAAAAGGGGGGGGGGGGAAACCAGGGAAAAGAATCCAACACTCAAGTCTGAAAGACAAGCCCTATAGGTACATATATAAAGCTACTTTATTGATTAATATAATGTATGTAAGAAACGGACGCCACTGTCGTGGGTGGTCACCTGTGAATTCCCTCAAATAGGGACCTCAACCCTCTAAAGAAAACTGTTTGGTCCTGGCTTTTACACTATTCACTTTTGTTAGCACCTGTATGCTTTTACCCATCATGTAGTAACCGGACGTTTGTGTGAGGTAGCTCCTTGTGGGTCTGCCACTGACTGTCAGCCTGCCACCCCACGTTCAGTCAGGGAAGTTACCTTCCATCCTCACTTACTGTACGTCCAGTGAATTTCTCACCCTACTGTGGCATAGCTACACCCCACTTTGTGATACTATATAAGTGGAGGGGTAAAAGCCAGGACCCCACAGTTTTCTTTAGAGGGTTGAGGTCCCTATTTGAGGGAATTCACAGGGGACCACCCACGACAGTGGCGCCCGTTTCTAACAAACATTGTTTTAATCAATAAAGTAGCTTTTATATGTACCTAAAGGGCTTGTCTTTCAGACTTGAGTGTTGAAATCTGAGAGATCAGTCGTTCTCTGTCTGCCTCCACCACACCCTCAATGATCAGATCACTAGTGCTGTATTGTAGGGAAGGGTCAAGATCCAACCCAAAAATTAACACCTTTTCTAAAGGTGCGCTGTGATTTGCAGGACATGGGGCTTGATGCACCAAGACAAATAGCACGCCTTATCCGAGTTAACACACCTTATCAGAGATAACACTCCTTATCAAAGTTAACACTCCTTGTCAGAGTAGCACAGTGAGCGCTACAAACTTATGCCTGCTAATTGGCCAGGTGCATCAGTGAGGAATGGTTGTTTGTTGTGTGTTCTGAGCTGTAAGAAAAAAACAGCTTGTCTCCCAGAGTACACTGGGAGAAGAAGAGCACATAGATAAATAGCCTAGGCTGGACATCACTGGGAGGGCAGGACTATATATTCAATATACAGCAATATATAGATATAGGAAGTGGTTCTGATGGTGAAACCAGGAAAATTAACATAAAAGTGAGTATCCTGAATAATTTACTGCATTATACGAAATATTGTTACAGTTCTTCTTGAAGTGTTGTTTTCACACAATGCCAAAAGGATAGTGTACTGACAACACTACACCTGAGGATAGTGTACTGGCAACACAATGCCTGAGGATAGTGTACTGGCAACACAATGCCTGAGGATAGTGTACTGGCAACACAATGCCTGAGGATAGTGTACTGGCAACACAATGCCTGAGGATAGTGTACTGGCAACACAATGCCTGAGGATAGTGTACTGGCAACACAATTCCTGAGGATAGTGTACTGACAACACAATGCCTGAAGATAGTGTACTGGCAACACAATGCCTGAGGATAGTGTACTGGCAACACAATGCCTGAGGATAGTGTACTGGCAACACAATGCCTGAGGATAGTGTACTGGCAACACAATGCCTGAGGATAGTGTACTGACAACACAATGCCTGAGGACAGTGTACTGACAACACAATGCCTGAGGACAGTGTACTGACAACACTACACCTGAGGATAGTGTACTGGCAACACAATGCCTGAGGATAGTGTACTGACAACACAATGCCTGAAGATAGTGTACTGACAACACAATGCCTGAGGATAGTGTACTGACAACACAATGCCTGAGGATAGTGTACTGGCAACACAATGCCCGAGGATAGTGTACTGACAACACAATGCCTGAAGATAGTGTACTGACAACACAATGCCTGAGGATAGTGTACTGGCAACACAATGCCTGAGGACAGTGTACTGACAACACTACACCTGAGGATAGTGTACTGGCAACACAATGCCTGAGGATAGTGTACTGACAACACAATGCCTGAAGATAGTGTACTGACAACACAATGCCTGAGGATAGTGTACTGACAACACAATGCCTGAGGATAGTGTACTGGCAACACAATGCCCGAGGATAGTGTACTGACAACACAATGCCTGAGGATAGTGTACTGACAACACAATGCCTGAGGATACTGTACTGGCAACCCAATGCCTGAGGATAGTGTACTGGTAGCGCAATGCCTGAGGATAGTGTACTGACAACACTACACCTGAGGATAGTGTACTGACAACACAATGCCTGAGGATAGTGTACTGGCAACATAATGCCCGAGGATAGTGTACTGACAACACAATGCCTGAGGATAGTGTACTGGTAGCGCAATGCCTGAGGATAGTGTACTGACAACACTACACCTGAGGATAGTGTACTGACAACACAATGCCTGAGGATAGTGTACTGGCAACACATTGCCTGAGGATAGTGTACTGGCAACACAATGCAGAGGCGCTATTCGTGACCTTGAGACTGTACTGTGTACTCCTATCTGTTTATTGCCTGAGGAAGCAGGAATATACCCGTGAAACGCGTTGCGGTTCTGTTCATGGAGTATGTGAATAAATTGTCTTTATCTTAAGCGACAGCATCGAGTCTATTTCTGAGTGGCCGGTCCACTGCCGCCACCCGAATATTTTAAACATTTTAGCATATTTTATCCTTTTGGTGCCTCTGTACATCTACTTGTCAAGACACCCCTGAGGATAGTGTACTTGCAACACAATGCCTGAGGATAGTGTACTGGCAACACTACACCTGAGAATAGTGTACTGGCAACACAACACCATAGGATAGTGTACTGGCAACACAAAGCCTGAGGATAGTGTACTGACAACACAATGCCTGAGGATAGTGTACTGGCAACACTACACCCCTGAGGATACTGTACTTGCAACACAATGCCTGAGGATAGTGTACTTGCAACACAATGCCTGAGGATAGTGTACTGGCAACACAATGCCTGAGGATAGTGTACTGGCAACACAATGCCTGAGGATAGTGTACTGGTAATACAATGCCTGAGGATAGTGTACTGACAACACAATGCCTGAGGATAGTGTACTGGCAGCACAACGCCTGAGGATAGTGTACTGGCAACACTACTCCTGAGGATAGTGTACTGATAACACAATGCCTGAGGATAGTGTACTGACAACACAATGCCTCAGGATAGTGTACTGGCAACACAACACCATAGGATAGTGTACTTGCAACACAATGCCTGAGGATAGTGTACTGGCAACACTACACCTGAGTATAGTGTACTGGCAACACTACACCCGAGTATAGTGTACTGGCAACACTACACCCGAGTATAGTGTACTGGCAACACAATGCCTGAGGATAGTGTACTGGCAGCACAACGCCTGAGGATATTGTACTGACAACACAATGCCTCAGGATAGTGTACTGGCAATACAACACCATAGGATAGTGTACTTGCAACACAATGCCTGAGGATAGTGTACTGGCAACACAATGCCTGAAGATAGTATGCTGGTTGCACAATGCCTCAAGATAGTGTGCTGGCAGCAGGTGGTGCATACAGTGATTATAATAACCTCCCTTGTGTCACTACATTCCCCAATCTCTACCAGCAGTTACAAAACATTTATCAACCACTGCAAACAGTCACAGTGCAGCTTACAATCTCTTCCAGCATTCACAGTGCAACCCTAAATCTTTGCATTGCCCAATCTCTGCCAGCAGTCACAGTCCAGTCCCAATTCCTGCCAGTAGTCACAGTGTAGCCTCCCGTCTCTGTCAGCATTCACAGTCCAGTCCCAATCTCTGCAAGCAGTCACAGTGCATTACCCAGTTTCTACCATCAGTCAAAGTGCAGCCTTCAGTCTCTGAGTGCAGTCATAGTGAATCCCCCAATCTCTGAAAGTCACAGTGATGCCCCCATACTCTGCTAGCAGGGCAAGTGCTACTAATGTCTAATCTCTGCCAGCAGAAGTGATGACCAACCCATTACCAGATTTCCAAATATCTGACTAGTTTTAGGAGTTTGTGTACCAGGAAAGTCTGGCCCTGGTAGTAGAGGTGGCTATGGCTGGTGGGGAGACTTTGAGTCAGCTGGTTCAGAATTTGCTGCTGGGGGGTATATGTGATGTGTATATGTAATGTGGCACAGCGGTATGGTAGGTGAGTGTGCTGTATTGCCACACCTATGGCATTTTGTATTGATGACGTAATAACAGCTGCCATTTTAAAAAGCAGTAGCCATTTTGTATACCTTTTTTTATACTCCATTTAGTATGAATCTGTTCGTTTAGGTCAGAGTGCCACTTTAACACTTGTTTTTAAGGAAGTTGGATGGGGTCAGTGGTATGTGGAAAACGTGTGCACAAATGACTCATGGGCTATTAAAAACATTGTTCTAACCATTGTGTAGGGAGATCTTAATAATAAGCTCAATGTAAGTCCAGATGTTATGTAAGGAGATCTGAGTGCTACTGACAGGGCTGCAATTGACAGGGCTTCATTTTATTCAATGGGCGGCTATAGTCTTCTATGGGTTATAAAAGGTATAAAAAGCAGGCCATCGGTGCTAATGCCTGACGTGCTTGACTTTGCGCTGGAGCCGGCAACTCTGACATTCGGTAACAATCGCAATGCACTGAGTGACTGATGGCACTATCTGTTGGGAGAAGGCGTCACTGCACGGTACAGGATAGAAGCCACTGCCACTCAAGCAAATGGATATAACACAGGTAATGTGTTTGGGTTTTACTTACGGTTTTCTCGTTATATTCTTAGTCTTTGTGTCTTTTTGTATAACATTGTGTCTGTATCAATAAACGTATTATCTTATCTACAATCCCTTTACACTGTAAGCCTTTGGCAGGGCCCTCTCTCCTTGTGAATCATACTTGATTGTGCACTCTACCCAGAGTAATGTGAACTTTGTGATCTGGCATTGTATTACTACCTGTATTGTGTTGTGTACCTTATTGCGTACTACATGTATTGTGTTGTATCTTATTGCTTACTACCTGTATTGTGTTGTATCCTATTGCTTACTTCCTGTATTGTGTTGTATTATGTTGTCGGTCACCCCTGTCTGTAGTCTTATGTATTGTACAGCGCTGCGTAATATGTTGGCGCTATGAAAATATAAATATAAAAATCCAATAAATAATAATTTATTGATTGTATCTGGTGTTTTGAGGAATTACAAAGTACCTGTGCAGTTGCTACCTGTTCAAAGTGTACCTGAGCTGACTTAAACTAAAAGTTTTATACATACCTGGGGCTTCCTCCAGCCCCATCTGCACAGATCGCTCCCACACCGCCGTCCTCCGCCTTCTCTTGTGCCGGTACCTGTCCCGTAACTTCCTCCAGTTGCGCCCAGTCTGTGCAAGAGAAGTGTGCCCTCTACGTATCTCTCCAGTGGCTTCCTTGGGTATGTATAAAACTTAATTTGTCAGCTTTGGTTTCCTTTAAATAGCATCAGTAGCATCACTTTTTCTGTAGCAACATATTTACTTGTCTGGGCACTATGTTCTACAAGTCGAATTCTGGCTTATCCCTGTCGATGTCATTACACAGGCATAATGGGGGAATCAAAACGATCCTGCGCAATGTGGCCCTTTAAAGAAAAAAAAATTATATATATATATAGCTCTTTACACTTGGGTGCTGCTCTCTCAACTGGGTGGTGCCAGTGGCTATGTAGGAAAGACAGGGGGGAGGGGGGAGAGAGCGCTCCAATGCTGCGTTACCTTAAAGGGAACCTAAACTGAGAAGGATATGGATTTTTCCTTTTAACATAATAACAGTTGCCTGACTCTTCTGCTGATCCTGTGTTGCCAATACTTTCAGCCACAGCCCCTGAACAAGCATGCAGATCAGGTGCTCTGACTGAAGTCAGACTGGATTAGCTGCATGCTTGTTTCAGGTGTGTGATTCAGCCCTACTTCAGCCAAAGGGATCAGGACTGCCAGGCAACTGGTATTGATTAAAAGGAAACATCCATATCCCTCTCAGTTTAGGTTCCCTTTAAAGAGAACCCGAGGTGTGTTTAAAGAATGTTATCTGCATACAGAGGCTGGATCTGCCTATACAGCCCAGCCTCTGTTGCTATCCCAAACCCCCCTAAGGTCCCCCTGCACTCTGCAATCCCTCATAAATCACAGCCACGCTGCTGACAAACAGCTTGTCAGAGCTGGCTGTGTTTATCTCTATAGTGTCAGTCTGCTGCTCTCCCCGCCTCCTGCACAACTCCAGTCCCCGCCTGCTTCCCTTCCCTCCCTGCTGATTGGAGGGAAGGGACGGGGGCAGGGACCGGAGCTATGCAGGAGGCGGGGGAGCAGCTGAGACTGACACTACAGATGTAAACACAGCCTCACAGCATGGCTGTGATTTATGAGGGATTGCAGAGTGCAGGGGGACCTTAGTGGGGTTTGGGATAGCAACAGAGGCTGGGCTGTATAGGCAGATCCAGCCTCTGTATGCAGATAACATTCTTTTAAACACACCTCGGGTTCTCTTCAAGTATAAATGAAAATACGCTATGTGTTACACTTACTATTTAGATTGTAAATGAAAGCACATCCAAGCCGCCGCCTGCGGGTTTCCTCTCCCTGTAACAGCCTGGCCAGGGCTGACAGTATGATGGAATAATGAGGGGAGCTTCTGCCGGCGGGGAGCGGTGCGTGGTTGCCGTCTGACGTCACTACCGGTTTTGGCACTTAGCACTGATAAGCGCCGAAACCAGTAGTGACGTCAGACAGCAACCACACACCGCGCCCCACCGGCAGAAGCTCCCCTCATCGTACCATCAGGCTGTTACAGGGAGACCCGCAGGCGGCGGCTTTGATGCGCTTTCATTTACAATCTGAATAGTAAGTGTAACACATAGTTATATAGTTACATAGTTATTTTGGTTGAAAAAAGACATACGGCCATCAAGTTCAACCAGTATAAAGTACAACACCAGCCTGCTCCCTCACATATCCCTGTTGATTCAGAGGAAGGCGAAAAAACCCTTACAAGGCATGGTCCAATTAGCCCTAAAAGGGAAAAATTCCTTCCTGACTCCAGATGGCAATCAGATAAAATCCCTGGATCAACATCATTAGGCATTAGCTAGTAATTGTAGCCATGGATGTCTTTCAACGCAAGGAAAGCATCTAAGCCCCTTTTAAATGCAGGCATAGAGTTTGCCATAACGACTTCCCCTGGCAATGCATTCCACATCTTAATTACTCTTACAAAAAAAAAAACCCTTTCCTAAATAAATGGCTAAACCGTTTTTCCTCCATGCGCAGATCATGTCCTCTAGTCCTTTGAGAAGGCCTAGGGACAAAAAGATCATCCGCCAAGCTATTATATTGCCCTCTGATGTATTTATACATGTTAATTAGATCCCCTCTAAGGCGTCTTTTCTCTAGACTAAATAAACCCAGTTTATCTAACCTTTCTTGGTAAGTGAAACCTTCCATCCCACGTATCAATTTTGTTGCTCGTCTCTGCACCTGCTCTAAAACTGCAATATCTTTTTTGTAATGTGGTGCCCAGAACTTAATTCCATATTCCAGATGTGGCCTTACTAGAGAGTTAAACAGGGGCAATATTATGCTAGCATCTCGAGTTTTTATTTCCCTTTTAATGCATCCAAGAATTTTGTTAGCTTTAGCTGCAGCAGCTTGGCATTGAGTACGATTATTTAACTTCTTGTCGATGAGTATTCCTAAGTCCTTCTCCAAGTTTGATGTCCTCAACTGTATCCCATTTATTTTGTATGGTGCTAGACCATTGGTACGACCAAAATGCATGACTTTACATTTTTCAACATTGAATTTCATCTGCCATGTATGTGCCCATATAGCCATCCTATCCAGATCCTGTTGCAATATGACACTATCTTCCTGAGAGTTGATGATTCTGCACAATTTTGTATCATCTGCAAAAATAGCAACATTGCTCACTACTGCATCTACTAGGTCATTAATAAATAAATTGAAGAGCACTGGACCCAGTACAGACCCCTGTGGAACCCCTTTGCTAACAGTCTCCCATTTTGAGTACGATCCATTGACCACAACTCTTTGTTTTCTGTCCATTAGCCAGTCCCCTATCCATGCACACAGACTCTTCCCCAGTCCTTGCATCCTCAACTTTTGCACCAGACTTTTGTGGGGAACAGTGTCGAAGGCCTTTGCAAAGTCCAAGTATATCACATCTACAGCATTCCCAATATCCATATTAGCGTTCACTACCTCATAAAAGCTGAGCATGTTAGTCAAACAGGACCTGTCTTTAGTAAACCCATGTTGATGCTGAGAAATAAGATTATTTTCTACTATGAAGTCATGTATAGTATCTCTTAGTAACCCCTCAAATAGTTTGCATACAACTGATGTTAAGCTTACAGGTCTATAATTTCCTGGATCTGATTTTTTGCCCTTCTTAAATAATGGGAAAACGTGGGCTGTACGCCAATCCACTGGGACTCTGCCAGTTGAAAGAGAGTCACAAAAGATAAGATAAAGGGGTTTATCTATAACTATTAGTGTTTTCATTTATACTTAACGCACCATTGGATAGCTCTCTCCCCCCTCCTTCTTGTCCTTCCATAATGGGGGAATCTTGGGAGTTGAAAGATCATCTCTGACTGGAGAACCTAGAGGACCAGGACTGGTGGGTTAAATACACTCACCCACAGCTCCACTGTGCCACTCTGCATGGAGGGCTGAGAGGGCCCTCCCTGCTCTACCAAGCTCACTCTTTCACACCTAGGCTTACCACATGACAATGTCATGAACTCTGGCAGACAGTGAACCACCCTTGTATGCCTCTGAATTTAGAGTTTGGCAAGACTAGTTGCTCATCCTTACATAAATCTGTCTGTAAAAAATGTTCAAAGTCTTCATGACGAGAGTTGGAGACTTTGTAGCTGTTGTTTTCTAGAGTGGGCTAAAATGCAGTTTTCTACAAATATTGTATTATTATATTATAAGTATATACACAGTCCTCTCCTATTGGTGGTCAGTAAATAGTTACGCACCTCCCATGTGCATTGGAATTTGCCTGGTGTCTGCTGCGAAGCTTCAGACACACCATTACTATTACTTTATTACTGAATGGTATGCATCCTGTTTATGATAAAATCAGTGCCAAATGTCTGCCCTATAAAGGTAGAAGTAGAGGAAAGGTCACTGTGGGGGAAACATGGGAGCCTGTGTGATCAAGACGCGACCAGGAGCCAAATGGTGCAGTATCGTAAGATAAAATGAGCTCAATATTACTCTCAAATGAGGACTGCATAACCTGCAACCACTGTATATCGCCTACGGGGGAAACACTGTCCCCGCTCAATATTCCAGGTCCTGCTGGAACCGAGTAGTCGCTATCCTGGGGTCCTTTTTAGCTGTGGGTGGCACCACACTAGTGGGAAGGACACCTGTGAAGGAGGTGTGGTGGGCAATGAAGAAGAGTGGAGGTGCCCAAAAATTAATATCTCTCAGAGTATACGTTCTAAAGATATAAATAAATACATGAGGTATCTTACCTCTCACAATGAACCGACCCAGAAAAACAAGGGTTTAGATCAGGTAAGGTTTAATTAAAGGGAACCTAAACTGAGAAGGATATGGATTTTTCCTTTTAAAATAATACCAGTTGCCTGACTCTCCTGCTGTTCCTGTGTCTCTAATACTTTTAGCCACAGCCCCTGAACAAGCATGCAGATCAGGTGCTCTGACTGAAGTCATACTGGATTAGCTGCATGCTTGTTTCAGGGTGTGATTCAGCCACTATTGCAGCCACAGAGATCAGCTGGACTGCCAGGCAACTGGTATTGTCTAACAGGAAACATCCATATCACTCTCAGTTAAGGTTCCCTTTAAGCACAATTTAAAAAAATACAATGTGTTTCTCGGGTCTCTGCCACTTCCTCAGGCCAATTAAGTGCCTTAAAGAGATCCCGAGGTGGGCTCAAAAAATAATTTTAAAAAAGTAGGCTACCTGATGTGCAGGGCTACCTGATGTGCAGGGCTGAGCGGAGAAGGTAGCCGCAAAAAACCGCCGCTCCCCGACGCTCCTGTGGGTTGTAATGGCCCACTTTTATTTGCGACGCTGCACTGAGACTGTGTTGTCTCTCATAGCGTGCAGTGAGGCAGGGGAGTGGCAGTAGACGTGTCCAGGGAGAGAGAGAGCTGCCCAATGGCAGCTCAGGAAACCCTGTAGAAATTCCTCTCTCCTGTGTTTACCTCAGAGTAAGCGGTAAGAGAGCGGCGGTTGGGGTGGGGGGGGGGGGGGGGGTGGGGGCACATCCATGTTATTAGGCAGAGAACATGGCTCTGTGTCCCATCTGCCCCCCGAAGATCCACCTCGGGTTCTCTTTAAGGAATTCAGTTTGCAGCCTGGGCGCCTCAAAAAAATGTGGCTATTGTTGGCGGACAAATTACCGAATTTTTATAGTATTTTTTGTTCTGTCTCCGAGTTGACACACCTTATCAGAGATAACCCGCTTTATCAGAGTTAACACCGAGCGCTACGGACTTATGCCTGCTAATTGGCAATGACGAGAGCACCACTCGTCCTGCCCTGAGCCCCTGCGGGTTCGTAGCGCTCGCTATGCTACTCTGATAAGGCATGTTATCTCTAATAAGGCGTGTTAACTTGGATAAGGCATGCTATTTGTCTCAGTGAATCAAGCCCCATATGTGAACAACAACAGGCATGTCATGTAGGTGCTCTCTACGGTGTGTCCATGTCACAGGCATAATGAGGGAGTCATATAGTGCAGTCACATTACACACATCCCAATCCTATTCCTGCTCACATTTACGTGTTCCAATCTAGATGTAGTGGATAGTACTCTCACTCCTCAGTGCTAGGATCTCTGGTCTGGTTCTGAGGCATTGGCACTATCTGCTTGAATTTTTGTATGTTCTCTTGTGTGGGTTTCCTCTAAGCACACCAGTTTTCACCAACACCAAAAATACAGGTAATTTATTGGATTCTCCACAAAATTGTTCTTTGTCTGCCCTAGGTACATAAAGCTATAAATATGGTAGTCTTTAGATTATGACTTCCTTTGAGGGACAGTGCTTGACTTTAATAATTCCTGACCTCTATACCAGTACGCAGATTTGTATACTGTATATAACAGTGATATAAAATTATCTTTTGGTTACTTGTTTGTTTCTCTCAGTCAATAATAATTCATTGACAGCAAAGAAGTCAAAATTATTAACGCCTCATTGAGTTGGTGGACTTGCAAGAGTTAAAAACGCATGTAAAGCGCAGTTTCTCTAATCTCCACAAGATGGCGAGCCAACCTCTAATGAATGGAACGCAGATTCAGGAAGTGCTTGGGAAATATTATTTAGAGAGAAGACATGGCTGCAACTGACAGAGGAGGTAATAGAATATTGTTATACATTTATATTTTTATCCGTCACGTTATTATAGCTTATATTTACATCTGGCATATTCCATAGCGCTGTAGAGAGATCACTGATCCCTTCTCATCAGTCTGTGCACCAGAGGAGCTTACACTCTAATGTCCTCAGCACAGTCGCACACTATTATTAAGCATGTACATTTTCCACAACAGAGATCACTGGTCCATTCTCATCAGTCTCAACACCATAGGAGCTTACACTCTAATGTCCTCACTCACCACAGACACTATAGGTCTGACCTGCTCCCCAGCGCTGTACAGAGAATTCCTATCAGTGTCCGCACCAGAGGAGTTTACACTCTAATATCCTCACCACAGTCACTCACTATTATTATTATTATTATACTAGCATAGCTCCCAACTGTCCCTCTTTCGGAGGGACAGTCCCTCTTTTGGAACCCTGTTCCTCTGTCCCTCTTTCTTCCTCATTTGTCCCTTTTTCAGGACTGACCTACAGATCTATGTAAATATATGTATTTTTCTACTGAAAAAAATGTGTTTAATTTACTCTAAACTTTATTCCCATCCTTCAAATTGATATAATTCTTATTTTTAAATGTTGATCTGAAGGAAAATGAACCAAAATAGAAAAGATCAGTGTGGTTTGAATGATAAAACAACATCATTTCCTTATGAAATCTTTATAGTATGCATAACTAGGGGTGTGTCAGGGCTGTGATTAGGGGTGTGGCAGGGATGGGGCTTAAATGTCCCTCTTTCTTATTTCAAAAATTTGGGGATGTATGTAACTAGTATATAAATCTGATATATTCTACAGCGCTGTACAGAGATCACTGATCCATTACCATCAGTTTCTGCACCAGGGGAGCTTGCACTCTAATATCCTCACCATAGTCACCGTCTTATTCCACAACACAGTACACAGATCACTTATCAATTTGTATCAGTTTTTGCACAAGAGGAGCTTACATGAGCTTAAAGGGTTGCTGAGCAGGTTTAAAAATCACAATTTGGACTTATCTGGGGCTTCCTCCAGCCCACCGTAGCCAGCGAGGGCCCCCAGCGTCCTCCTGGCTCTTTTCCCGGTGCTGCTGACAGCTCCGTTAATTGGTGACTTTGGCCCAAAGTCACCAGTATGAGTCCCCGCAGCGCATGTTTCGTCATCACGTCGGCTGGCGGGAGAGTCCTACACATGCGCGGTTCAGCATTAGAGAACCGCACATGCGCAGGACTCTCTGCTGGCTGGAGTGATGACGCATGCTGGCCGGCTTGATGACACGTAGCGACTGGCGTGATGATGCGAAATGTGCTAGGTGGGGACTCGCACTGGCTACTTCAGACTAAAGTCGCCAATTAATAGATTAGAGCCGCCAGCAGGACCGGGAGAGAAGCCAGGAGGACGCTGGAGGACCTCACAGGCTATGGTGGGCTGGAGGAAGCCCCAGGTAAGTACAAATTGTGATAATTAAACCTGCTCAGTTTTACTTTAAAGGAAAGGATACCTTAGTCCCTAATAAATCCACAAATTGACACCCTGTGTTTGGGGGGGAGATGTGCATAGGTTGTGGCCCAGCCTCTGCCTCCATTTCCTCATTATTGCTCCCCTTGTATGGGTCCTGGAAGGCGCAGTCAGCATCCTCTGAACCGGACATACTACGCTGTGCATGCACAATGTTTATACTTGGGCGCCTTGCGAACACGCTCGCCGGGGACCCCAGGTGCCAAGGGAGGTGCGGTAAGCCTATGCACACCTTCCCACACACACAGGGAGTCAGTTTATGAATTTACTAAGGAATCCTATAATTATAATAATTATTATTATACATTTACTGTATATAGCTGTAACATATTCCACAGCACTGTACAGAGATCACTGATCCATTCCCAGTTTTTGTATGTAGTATGACTGCACAGTGTGCCTGTAATGAGTTTTAAACACGCTATGTACCCAGGGAATGTGAGAAGTAATAGGGGTGTGATGCGTGTAATGTGACTGCACAGTGTGCCTGTAATGAGTTATAAACATACTATGTACACAGGGAATGTGAGAAGTAATAGGGATGTGATGCGTGTAATGTGGCTGCACAGTGTACCTGTAATGAGTTATATACACACTATGTACCCAGGGAATGTGAGAAGTAATAGGGATGTGATGCGTGTAATGTGACTGCACAGTGTGCCTGTAATGAGTTATAAACACACTATGTACCCAAGGAATGTGAGAAGTAATAGGGGTGTGATGCGTGTAATGTGACTGCACAGTGTGCCTGTAATGAGTTATATACACACTATGTACCCAGGGAATGTGAGAAGTAATAGGGGTGTGATGCGTGTAATGTGACTGCACAGTGTGCCTGTAATACATTATATACACACTATGTACCCAGGGGATGCGAGAAGTAATAGGGGTGTGATGCATGTAATGTGACTGCACAGTGTGCCTGTAATGAGTTATAAACACACTATGTACCCAAGGAATGTGAGAAGTAATAGGGGTGTGATGCGTGTAATGTGACTGCACAGTGTGCCTGTAATGAGTTATAAACACACTATGTACCCAAGGAATGTGAGAAGTAATAGGGGTGTGATGCGTGTAATGTGACTGCACAGTGTGCCTGTAATGAGTTATATACACACTATGTACCCAGGGAATGTGAGAAGTAATAGGGATGTGATGCATGTAATGTGACTGCACAGTGTGCCTGTAATACATTATATACACACTTTGTACACAGGGGATGCGAGAAGTAATAGGGGTGTGATGCGTGTAATGTGACTGCACAGTGTGCCTGTAATACATTATATACACACTATGTACCCAGGGGATGCGAGAAGTAATAGGGGTGTGATGCATGTAATGTGACTGCACAGTGTGCCTGTAATGAGTTATAAACACACTATGTACCCAAGGAATGTGAGAAGTAATAGGGGTGTGATGTGTGTAATGTGACTGCACAGTGTGCCTGTAATGAGTTATAAACACACTATGTACCCAGGGAATGTGAGAAGTAATAGGGGTGTGATGTGTGTAATGTGACTGCACAGTGTGCCTGTAATGAGTTATAAACACACTATGTACCCAGGGAATGTGAGAAGTAATAGGGGTTTGATGCGTGTAATGTGACTGCACAGTGTGCCTGTAATGAGTTATAAACACACTATGTACCCAAGGAATGTGAGAAGTAATAGGGGTGTGATGCGTGTAATGTGACTGCACAGTGTGCCTGTAATGAGTTATAAACACACTATGTACCCAGGGAATGCGAGAAGTAATAGGGGTGTGATGTGTGTAATGTGACTGCACAGTGTGCCTGTAATGAGTTATAAACACACTATGTACCCAGGGAATGTGAGAAGTAATAGGGGTGTGATGTGTGTAATGTGACTGCATAGTGTGCCTGTAATGAGTTATAAATAAACTATGTACACAGGAAATGTGAGAAGTAATATGGATGTAATGTGGTTGCACAGAGTGCCTGTAATAAGTTATATACACACTATGTACACAAGGAATGTGAGACGTAATATGGGTGTGATGCGTGTAATGTAAATGCACAGTATGCCTGTAATGAGGTACATATACACACTATATACACATGGAATGTGAGAAGTAATAGGGGTGTGATATGTGTAATGTGACTGCACAGTGTGCCTGTAATTAGGTATAAAACACTATGTAAACAGGGAATGTGAGAAGTAATAGGAGTATGATGCGTGTAATGTGACTGCCCTGTATGCCTGTGATGAGATATAAGGTGGGTGATACTCTTGAAGAACAGATAAAAGGAGCCAGGTGGATAGTTATGGTGCAGCTCTATGTAAACATTGCATGCAGCAGCTGAATGAATGATGAAACGGGGGAGATACCCTTGTAAAACGCACCGCAAAGAAAAGTAATTTCTTATACACGGTGAGTCTGTGATTCTTATTTGTACAAATTTCCATATTCTTACAGCCACCTTTCTTATCTATTGATTTAATGCCACCTGTTCAGTGCCCAACAAGCATATATTTGCGAATTATTATACACTAGCTGATGACCAGGCATTGCCCGGGTGTGTATTTGGCTGGTGTTGGCTCCGCTAGGGCTGTGGAGTTGTTTCAAAAATCCACTGACTCCGACTCCTCAGTTTAGGATTCCACTGACTCCTCGACTCCGACTCCTCTAATTTGCATATTACAATTTTGTTGATTAACAGTATGTAACGTGAAATTCGTCTCTTAACTGCCATTTTACAAGACAACTGAAATGAGAAGGATATGTAGACTACTATATTTATTCCCTTTAGACTAAAACTAGTCCTTGGTAAGAGTACTTGTAAAAGGTACAAACCGGAACAAAGAACATCTATCAGGCCCTAGGCAATGTGACTGTGGGTACATGTAAGAATGATGTGCAGGTACTCTGCAGGGGAATGAGGAGATTCTTCCTCTATTACACATCTGAACATGGATAAGGCCCTAGGCAATATAACTGTGGTTACATGTAAGAGGGATGTGCAGGTACTCTGCAGGAGAATGAGGAGACTCTTCCTCTATTACACATTCTTCATGCACAATCTGAACATGGATCAGGCCCTAGGCAATGTAACTGTGGGTACATGTAAGAATGATGTGCAGGTATTCTGCAGGGGAATGAGGAGATTCTTCCTCTATTACACACATTCTTCATGCACAATCTGAACATGGATCAGGCCCTAGGCAATGTAACTGTGGGTACATGTAAGAATGATGTGCAGGTATTCTGCAGGGGAATGAGGAGATTCTTCCTCTATTACACATTCTTCATGCACAATCTGAACAAGGTTTATGGGTGACAGACAACACCTCTCTGTTCAATGCGCACAACATTCTCAGTGGATTCCCTGCAGCTCTGTGGGGAGAGCATATGTAGAGTATAGTACTACTGTGTAACAAAGTAAACCTGAGACAGATGAAATTAAAGTTTTATACATACCTGGGCTTCCTCCAGCCCCCTTCAGGCTAATCAGTCCCTCGCTGTCCTCTGCCACCTGGATCTTCTGCTATGAGTCCAGGTACTTGAGCCAGTCTGGTGTAGTGCGCATGCACACACTCCGCCGCCGGGAGCATACTATACCTGCGCAGCACTATTGCGCAGGTGCAGAATGCTCCTGGATGTGGAAACGGCACGTAGCCAGACTGTGCTGACTGGCTGAATTACCAGGACTCATAGCAGAAGATCCAGGTGGCGGAGGAGGACAGCGAGGGACTGATTAGCCTGGAGGGGGCTGGAGAAAGCCCCAGGTATGTATAACACTTTTCTTTTCATCCGTCTCAGGTACTCTTTAATTTGTAGTCACCAAACCAAATTTTAACAACATATCAAATTATTTGATTTCATGAGCAAAGAGAGTGCCTACATTTGCATAAAGCAGCATCAACACAGAATTATTTCCATCTCATTGACCATCTCTATTAGTGACATGGCTACACATCAGGCTTTATTCTTACAGCATAGATGTTATTTAGTATATATAAGAGATTCCTGTGTACACATCATATACAGTATACAGTCACAATCAGATGTGTATATCTGACTTTTAAAATACGGGGACTGCTTTACTGAAGCAGCACAAGTAACTAATTTTGATTGGTTTATTTCATTTTTGTGGACTGAGCACAGCTATTACTGTATACATACTGTATATATACATTATTTTTAATGACTATTATCTGAGAAATAGAACATTTTATCATTTTTTCTATTTTAATTACAGTTACAAATTCATTAGGAGTCGGAGTCGGTGCATTTTTTTCCGACTCTGACTCCAGGCACCCAAAATTGCTCCGACTCCATGACTCCGACTCCACAGCCCTGGGCTCCGCCCACTTTTTTCTAACCCTAACACTCAATTGTTCAGTGACCTAGTTTGTGAGCTTTGCGGTCTTTGGCATCAATAATTTGCATTGAAATGAAAGAAATCTGATTGGCTGTTTGTGGCTCCACACACTTTTCTGAATTTGAACCACAGTCACCTAATGACCAAGTGTACCAGTTTTGAGGCTTGGGCCATTAACAGTGCAAGAATGGCAGCAATTAAATATTCCCATTGAAATTCAATTGGTGAATTTTGATTGGCTTTTGTAGGCTCCACCCTTTTTTCTGAATATTTATCCAAGTCACCCAGTGACCATCTGTGCAGAGTTTGAGAACCCTGTCATAAACAGTGTAAGAATGGCTGCAGTTTACATTTTCCCAGTGAAATTTGTATTTGTCTCTGTCCACTTTTAGTTATGGGAATAAAATAGGGATAGTTCTATATGTTGTTCCAGGTAATGTACTATGTATGTGCCAAATTTCATTCAAAACCGTTTAGTCATTGTTGCGTGATTGAGTAAAAAACATCCAAACATACAAACTTTCCCATTTATAATATTCGTAAGATTGAAATAGCTTGACATATTCCACAATGCTCTAAGGAGATTATATATCCCCTTCCTAGTACTGTCCAGCCCTGTAGCAGTGTACTGATGGAATCTATGTAGACATCTTTCATCACCTCGTAGTCCAAATTATTCTTATTCTCTCGACAGAGAAGATTGTCCCTAACCAGTATCACATGACCACATCAATGAATATGGATGAAGACCAGAGTCACATGACCGAAAGAATATTAGACCTTACCCTGGAGATCATCTACCTGTTAACTGGACAGGTAAGGGAGATGTACATGATTATATATATATATATATATATATATATATATATATATATATATATATATATATATATATATATATATATATATATATATATATATATATATATATATATATACATACATACAGATTAATAACATTAAGTAAACTTAACCAATTAATAAAACAAGCAAACAAACATCTGACAGGAGGGGGGGGGGGGCGCACAGGAAGTCAGGTTTAGCTCAATTATTAAAATACAGACATAGCTAGAGAGGTGAAGAGCTTTCTGGGAGGTCACATGATGTCACTCTTATCTCTATTAATAAAGCACAAATGTTGTGACTGGAGAAGTGAGGAGGAATCTGGAAGCAGTAGCGTTCCTACCTAAGGGCGCAGGGGGGCGTGGCGCACCGGGTGCCAGACAGCCAGGGGGGTGTCGCCACTACCCCCCTACACCTGACTAAGGAGGTGAAGAGCAGCGCTTGGAGGAGCGGTGACAGCAGGGATAGCGGCGGGGAGGGGGGAAATATCCCCCCCTCCCTCACCTGGGTCCCCCTCCTTCTGCCTCTCTTCTCCCCCCAAAAATGCGGGCAGCGGGCCGGGGGCAGTGGGCAGCGAGCAGGCTGGCGCGGAGAATACTCACGTTACTTCCGCGTATTAGCCTGGAACGCTGCGTTGCCATCACGTGCCTCTTCTGCGCCTCCAATCATTGGAGGCGCAGTAGAGGCACATGACGGCGACGCAGCGTTCCAGGCTGATACGCGGAAGTAACGTGAGTATTCTCCGCGCCAGCCTGCCCGCTGCCCACTGCCCCCGGCCCGCTGCCCGCATTTTTGGGGGGAGAAGAGAGGCAGAAGGAGGGGACCCAGGTGAGGGAGGGGGGGATATTTCCCCCCTCCCCGCCGCTATCCCTGCTGTCACCCCTCCTTCTAGCTACACGGGGGGGGGGGGGGGAGCACTATACTACCTAAACTGGGAGCCACTATACTAGCTATACTGGGGGCCACTATACTGGGGGCAGCTAAACGGGGGGCCACTATACTAGCTACACTGGGGGCATCTATGGGGGCCACTATATTACCTATACTGGGGGGGGGGCACCATACCAGCTACAATGGAGGCAACTATACTATCTAAACTGTGGGCCACTATACTAGCTATACTGGGGCAACTATGGGGGCCACTATACTAGCTATACTGGAGGGCAGCTGTACGGGGGCCACTATACTAGCAACACTGGGGGCAGCAACACTACCTACATTGGGGGCAGCAGCTATGCTGCCTATCCTGGGGGCAACTATACTAGCTATATTGGGGCAACTATACTACCTTCACTGGGTGCAACTAGCTACCTATACTGGGGGCAACTGCTAGCTACCTATACTGGAGGCAGTGGCAGCACCGGGGGGGGGGGGGGGGGGGGTGATTTGGGATTCTCCAAGCACCCCCCAGCGTGAACTGACTTTCGGCATCTAATAGATGCCGTATCAGTTCACCGCAGCGGCAGAGCAGGGCTATAGTAAAATGTCCGAAGCCCTGCTCTGGAGACTTTGGGAGTTGCTGGCTGCAGAGGATCGTGGGAGTTGCGCACTGGACGGAGGCCGGAACAGGAGCTCTGCTGCAGGTGAGTAAATGTTTTTGTTTTTTTTTAATTTATATTAGCAGCCAGGGGTAGCGTTTATGTTCTGGCCAGGTCTGCTACACGATTGAAGTGTTTTCTGGACAGGTCTGCCACACGATTGCATGTATTTTCTGGTCAAATCTGCCAACATGATTGCATGTATTTTCTGGGCAAATCTGCCGACATGATTGCATGTATTTTCTGGGCAAATCTGCCGACATGATTGCATGTATTTTCTGGGCAAATCTGCCGACATGATTGCATGTATTTTCTGGGCAAATCTGCCGACATGATTGCATGTATTTTCTGGGCAAATCTGCCGACATGATTGAACGTATTCTCTGGGCAAATTTGCAGACATGATTGCATGTATTTTCTGGGCAAATCTGCCTACATGATTGCATGTATTTTCTGGGCAAATCTGCCGACATGATTGAACGTATTCTCTGGACAAATCTGCACACATTACGTGTATTTTCTTGAGAAAACCTGCACAATTATGTGAATTTTCTGGGGAAAGGGTCACCAAAACTTGGGTCCACTGTCTTTGCGTTGCACTTTTAAAGGGAACCCGAGGTGAGAATAATATTGAGGCTGCCATATTTATCTCCTTTTAAGCAATACCAGTTGCCTGGCTGCCGTGCTGGTCCTCTGCCTCTAATTCTTTCAACCTCAGACCCTGAACAAGCATGCTTGTTTCTGGCGTGATTCAGTTCACTACTGCAGCCAAATAGATCAGCAGGGCAACTAGTATTGTTTAAAAGGAAATAAATATGGCAGCCTCCATATCACTCTCACCCGGGTTCACGTCAAATTACAGTTAGCTCCGCCCTCATCCGGTCATGACCACGCCCAGTTATAGCGCCACCCATTTTTTGCCCCTTTACTTTTTTTTTTTGGGGGGGGGGGGGCGTCTTATAATACCCAGCGCCGGGTGTCAAATGCCCTAGGTACGCCACTGTCTGGAAGGTCACATGATGTCATGCTTATCTCCATTAGAGAGGTGGGGAGGATTCTGGGAGGTCAGATGAAGTTATTCTTACCTCTATAACACGTGACTGGAGAGGTAAGGGGGATTCTGAGAGGACACAAGATATCAATCTTATCACTCAAAAAAAAAACCACAAACCTAACTGGAGGAGTGAGGAGGATTCTGGGACAGCCAGGTGACCTTATTATTGGTGCATCCATACAGAGTTTTCCTCCAGTGAAGTCTGGTGATCATGTGATGTCTGGGAGACACAACAAGCAGAAGATTCTGGAACTCACTAAGAAGATGATGGAGCTTCTGACTGGAGAGGTGAGCAATGCTGGGAGTTATGGGACATTGGGTTGTATTCATTAAACTGCTGTAAGCAGAAAAACATGCATAAAGTATTTGCACACGATAAGTAACGGTATCGGATGCAATAAATTACATGCAATGCATTAGGCTCTGCTTACCCATGAGTAACACTTAACACATAATATTTTGCTTACCGTAGTTTAGTGAATCTACCTCACTATCCAGAAACAGCAAGGGATGTGTCTGGGTGGTGACTGTACCATTATATGTGTCAGGTTCCTATAAGGTGTCAGGATATCTCTGTCTATTTTTCCATGGAGGAGTGGCAGTATTTAGAAACGCACGAGGAGTTCTACAAGGATGTCATGATGGAGAATCAGCTGCCCCTCGCATCACTGGGTAAGATGAGACCTTCATTTCTTTTTAACCACTTGAGGACCCACCCTTTACCCCCCCTTAAGGACCAGCGCTGTTTGTTTGGATCTGTGCTGGGTGGGCTCTGCAGCCCCCAGCACAGGTCCGCGGCCACACAGAGCGATCAGATCGCCCCCCTTTTTTCCCCCCTATGGGGATGATGTGCAGGGGGGGTCTGATCGCTCCTACTTGCAGGCATTTTGCGGGGGGGGCACCTCAAAGCCCCCCTCCGCGGCGACATTCTCCCCCCTCCCTCTCCTACCTTCTCCCCCGGGAGATCTGGGCTGCACAGGACGCTATCCGTCCTGTGCAGCCAGTGACAGGACGTCCCCTGTCACATGGCGGCGATCCCCGGCCGCTGATTGGCCGGGGATCGCCGATCTGCCTTACGGCGCTGCTGCGCAGCAGCGCCGTACAAATGTAAACAAAGCGGATTATTTCCGCTTGTGTTTACATTTAGCTTGCGAGCCGCCATCGGCGGCCCGCAGGCTATTCACGGAGCCCCCCGCCGTGATTTGACAGGAAGCAGCCGCTCGCACGAGCGGCTGCTTCCTGATTAATCAGCCTGCAGCTGGCGACGCAGTACTGCGTCGCTGGTCCTGCAGCTGCCACTTTGCCGACGCACGGTATAAGCGTGCGGTCGGCAAGTGGTTAAAGTGATATGAAACTCAGCATTTCTTTTTTTGCTTTAAAAGCCTTAAAACTACTACCACAAAAAAAAAAAAAATGTACCGGAACAGCATTTAAACAGTTACACAAAGCATGTTGTTCTTCAGTGGAAACCTTGCTTCAGTAAAAAAAAAACTTCTGGCAGCATCCAAAAAGGTGATAACATTATCTTTTGTTTACATTCCTTTGAAAGATGCATTTAATAAACATTAGCAAAGTGCTGAAACTGAGCTCTCTCTGCTTCTAGTATGTGTGCAGCTGAGAAGTGATCACTAGATAGATTTTATTATATAAATACAGCAGCTATGCAATAAAATACAGAGCAGATAATCTGTACTTTGGGACCTTATAATTTGTAAACAGACAATATTACGTGTGCACAAAGGCAAATATGGTAAGTGTATGGGTAATAAAGAGTAGGAAAATACATTTTTATTGAATGTTATGTCTGCGTTTTAACCCGCTTTTAACAAAGAGCAGTATGGAGGGTCCACCTAGATGTCCTCATCATCTGATAAACACATAAAGATAATATATTGAGTCAATGGCCCTTATTTCATTCAGTTTAAATAAGGTAAAGTCATGTCAGTTTTCATACTTTGTTTAAAATAACCTTTCAGCATTCCGCAATTGAAAACGGTGAAAAAGTACTCTGAAAATGATTGTGAGTATTTCCAGGCTTTCTGACTGCTTAACCACTTGAGGACCCACCCTTTACCCCCCCTTAAGGACCAGCGCTGTTTGTTTGGATCTGTGCTGGGTGGGCTCTGCAGCCCCCAGCACAGATCCGCGGCCACACAGAGCGATCAGATCGCCCCCCTTTTTTCCCTACTATGGGGATGATGTGCAGGGGGGGTCTGATCGCTCCTACTTGCAGGCATTTTGCGGGGGGGGCACCTCAAAGCCCCCCCCCGCGGCGACATTCTCCCCCCTCCCTCTCCTACCTGCTCCCCCGGGAGATCTGGGCTGCACAGGACGCTATCCGTCCTGTGCAGCCAGTGACAGGCTGTCTTCTGTCACATGGCGGCGATCCCCGGCCGCTGATTGGCCGGGGATCGCCGATCTGCCTTACGGCGCTGCTGCGCAGCAGCGCCGTACAAATGTAAACAAAGCGGATTATTTCCGCTTGTGTTTACATTTAGCTTGCGAGCCGCCATCGGCGGCCCGCAGGCTATTCACGGAGCCCCCCGCCGTGATTTGACAGGAAGCAGCCGCTCGCACGAGCGGCTGCTTCCTGATTAATCAGCCTGCAGCTGGCGACGCAGTACTGCGTCGCTGGTCCTGCAGCTGCCACTTTGCCGACGCACGGTATAAGCGTGCGGTCGGCAAGTGGTTAAAAGGCATTTTATTGAATAGATGTGAAACTATTACCTAGGAGAAAACTTAGAAGAAAAAGTGAATTGAATAAAGGCCATTGTGTGTGTTTCCTACAGATGGATCCAATTACAGCAACCCATCCGAGAGATGTACAGGTCCTCATTATTCCCAGGATTGTCCACTAGAAGATCCCACCATCCCCCACCATGATCAGGTAAATAGAGAGATCCAAAATTGGAAATGACACTGAACTGTATGACTTCAATTCAATTCACTTTATTGTCATTGTGTAACACAACGAAATTACTTTTCATGACAACCCCACGGTGCATATAGGGAACATAGTGATAGTAACAAGGAAGAGAAGAAATTATACAAGTATGCCAGGTATTACAGATGTTTAAACAATTTGTACACAGTGTTAATTATTTCAGAGAGGATTCAGAGTTTATCAAGTTTATGGCGGATGGGAAAAAGCTGTCTTTCAGTCTGTTTGTGTGTGTGCGGATTGATCTAAAACGTTTACCTGATGGAAGGAGCTCAAACAGGGCATTTCCAGGGTGAGTGTTGTCCTTGATAATGTTTTTGGCCCTTCTCAAGCTGCGAGTATTATACAAAAGTTCCAGTGATGGTAGTTCAGTGCCAATAATGGCTTCTGCTGTTTTAACAACTCGCTGCAGGGCTTCTCTAGTAGCCTTCGTGCAGCTGTTGTACCAGGCAGTCATGCAATTGGTCAGAACGCTTTCTATAGTGCATCTGTAGAAATTAACCAGCAGCTTCTGTGGGAGGTTAGCGCTCCTTAGTTTTCTCAGAAAGTAGAGGCGTTGTTGTGCTTTGCCAGTTAGAGCTAAAGCATTGTCAGCCCAGGACAGGTTCTCTGCGATGGTGACTCCCAAAAATTTGAAGCTGGAAACTCTCTCCACAGCCTCTGCATTGATCATTAGCGGCAGGTGAGTAGTCTTTTTGGTGGTCCTAAAGTCCAGAATAATTTCTTTGGTCTTCTTTGTATTTAATAACAGGTTGTTAATGTCGCACCATGCAGTCAGGTTCCTAACTTCTTCTCTGTATGCCGCTTCCTCATTGTCTGATATAAGCCCAATGACAGTCGTATCATCTGCAAACTTAACAATTGCGTTTGAGGTATGGATAGGCTGGCAGTCATGGGTGAAAAGTGCATAGAGGAGAGGGCTTAATACACAGCCCTGTGGCACGCCAGTGCTCAGGGTAAGGGTGGAGGATGTCTGTTTTCCTAGTCTGACAGTTTGAGGGCGATTAGTAAGGAAGTCCAATAACCAAGTACATATGGAGGGAGCAAGACCTAGTGCATGGAGTTTGTTGGTCAGCTGGCTAGGTACAATGGTGTTAAATGCTGAGCTGTAGTCAACAAAGAGCATCCTAACATAGGAGATGGGCTTTTCCAGGTGTGAGAGGGCAGCATGGAGAGCTACACAGATGGCATCCTCAGTCGATCTATTTGTTCGGTAAGCAAACTGGTGTTGATCTAGATTTGCTGGGATGGAGGCCTTGATGTGTGTGGCTACCAGTCGTTCAAAGCACTTGGCGATGACAGGGGTTAGAGCAACTGGTCGATAATCATTAAGACAGGTTATCCTAGGATTCTTTGGGACTGGCACAATGGTTGTAGATTTAAGGCATGATGGAACTACACCCAAGGACAGAGAGAGGTTGAATATTTGTGTAAAAACTTTCGCTAGTTGACCAGCACAGGCCTGGAGCACACGCCCTTGCACACCATCAGGACCTGCAGCTTTCCTGGTGTTGATATTTATGAGTGCTTGCTGCACTTCATGTATGTGAAGGATTAATGGCTGTGAGTCTGTAGTGGGCCCAAAGTTGACTGGAGGCCGATTGTTGTCTTTTTCAAATCTAGCAAAGAAGTTGTTAAGTTCCTCTGCTAGGCTGGGGATGTTATTGTCCAGTGTATATTGAGTGCTATTCTTCTTTTTGTAATCTGTGAATAGTTGACTTGTTGAGATATATACCTGCTGGCAGATGTGGTTCTTACATCCTTATGCTCTTATTATTTGAATCTAAGGTGTTTTTTTGTGAATTTAGAGTAAAGACCTTACCAGTATGAAAGTTGAAGAAGGGATGTATGTGACAGCTGCTAAGGTGTCAATGGAGGAGTTTGAAGTGATGGTGACCATTAAAGAAGAAGATGTCCTCACAGAGATCAGCACAGGTGGGTAACAAATTATTGAAAAAAAAAATAGAATGATTACTATGCGATTGGTATTTCTGCATCTCTTCTGTGCAAAGTTTGGAAAACGTATATTATATGAGCACAAAAAAGCATCTAAATCATGTGATTTTTTTTTTTTTTTTTTTTAAAGCTCACAATGATCTCAAAGGAACTTTGGATGATCATCTCACGCTAACTCCACATTGTAAAGCTGAATATGAGGACAATGTACAATATTCCCTTGTGGAAAATGCCATTAGCACTGATATCAGTCAGGGACAACACAATGTTGATGGACAAAAAAATCCCCAAAAACCTAAAACATCTTTAACTCCGAAAACTCTTAACACTACTCAAAATATAGATTTGGAACATCACAGAGAGATTAAACCAGAATGTTCCTCCCATCCAGAAGTATCTCCTTTCTGTAAAACTCTTAAAGCTACCCATAAAGCCCATCTGGAATATGACAAAGAGTTAAGGCCAGAAGGTTCCTCAGATCCTGAAGCATCATCTACCTACCAGTGTCATAACTTTACCACAGATATCGTCAAACCAGAACACCACAGGGAGGATAAACCAGAATGTCTCTCAAATCCGGAAGTATCTCCTCTCCGTAAAAATGTTAAATCTACCCTTAAAGTCCATTTGGAATATGGCAAAAAGTTAAAGCCAGAAGGTTTCTCAGATCCTGAAGCATTGTCTATCTATCAGTCTCATAGCCTTACCACGGATATCATCAAACCAGAACACCAGAGGAATGGTAGACTAGAAAGTCCCTCAAATCCAGAAGAATCGTCTCTCTCTACATTTCTCAACATTACACCAGATATCCAACCAGAACTTATCAGAGTACTCAAACTAGAAGGTTCCTCAGATTCTGAAGCATCTTCTCCCTATAAATCTCTCAATGCTACCCCAGATATCCAACCACAACATATCAGAAAAGTCAAACTAGAAGGTTCCTCAGATTCTGAAGAATCTTCTGATAAAACTCTGAATGTTACACAAGATCCAGACCTTCATGCTGAGATTAAAAAATCATATTTTTCAGATTCAGAAGACACTTCCACCTGTCGAACCCCCCAGACTACTTTATTTACCAATGCAGGACTTAACAGTGTGGATAAATCACAGGGATTGTCTACTCCCCGGGAAAATCGCTCTGTGAGGCATCATGGCAGGGGTCGCAGGGAAGCAAAATATTCCTGTTCCAAGTGTGGTAAGTCTTTTAAATATAAATCAGGTCTCGACACCCACTGGAGATCCCACACTGGTGAGAAACCCTTCACATGTTCAGAATGTGGGAAATGTTTTGTTCATAAATCCCACCTGAGCGACCATCAGAAGTCTCACACAGGTGAAAAGCTTCACTCCTGCACCGAGTGTGGGAAAGGCTACATATCTAAATCCCGTTTGAAGGCGCATCAGAAATCTCACACAGGCGTGAAGGCCCACTCATGCTCAGAGTGTGGGAAATGTTTTGTACACAAGTCCCAGCTGACTGCACATAAAAGATCTCACACAGGTGAGAAGCTACACTCATGTTCTGAATGTGGAAAAAGCTATTTGTTCAGATCTCACTTAGCTGAGCACCAAATTGTCCACACAGGACAGAGACCATTTTCTTGCTCTGAATGTGGAAAGAATTTTTCTTTAAGACGAGATCTCACCAGACACCAGAAGATCCACCTGGGAGTGAAGCCACACATGTGCTCTGAGTGTGGAAAACGGTTTGTAGAAAAATCCCAGCTTAATGTGCATCTGCGATCTCACACTGGTGAGAGGACACGATCTCACACCACGTCAACCACGAGTAGTAAAACCTATGTATGCTCTGAGTGTGGGAAGACATTCTCACAAAAGTCGCACTTTGTTGTCCATCAGCGTTCCCACACCACAGAGATGCCCCATTCATGCCCTGATTGTGGGAAATGCTTTGTGCTCCTGTCTCGCCTGGAAGAACACCAAAAGTCTCACATGGCTGAACGGCCACATACTTGTACTGAGTGTGGAAAATGTTTCTCATACAAGTCTCACCTGGCCGTACATCAAAGATTGCACTCTGGAAAGGAGACACATTCATGTTCTGAGTGTGGAAAGAGTTTTCTGATCAAATCTCAGCTAACGGCCCACCAGCGGGTTCACAGCAGTGACAAGCCATACTCCTGCTCAGAGTGTGATAAGAGTTTCAAGTGGAAAGCCCTACTAGAAATCCACTTGAGGATCCACACAGGAGAGAGACCTTTCTCTTGTACGCAGTGCGACAAGCGCTTCATGAGGAAGACAGAGCTCATGAAACATGTCCAAGTCCATATAGGCTCATAGGAAATAAGAGAGTTTCAACTGGTCTGTGTTTTAGATATAGCGGACATTTCCCCTATAACCAGGTGGAACAGATCAAGTGAAGGAATCCCCAGACATATTGGGCCTCATACTCACACCTACCTTAATATTGATATACACAGGCAGTGTACACCAATATTACTGGTAAAATGGCTGGATAGTGTACTGGTTAAGGGCACTGCCTTTGACATGGTAGACCAGAGTTCGAATCCTGGCTCGGGTCAGTACCTATTCAGTAAGGCGTTCAAGGCAAGACTCCCTAACACTGCAGGGTGGCCTCTTGAGCGCATCCCAGTGGCTGCAGCTCTTCAGCACTTTGAGTCCAACAGGAGAAAAGCACTATACAAATGTTCGGATTATTATTACTGGTACTAACACGAGCCAAGTAGCAAGAGCTTTACAATAAGCATGACCCATGTACATGGGTAACACTCGTGTTGCTTCCTTAGTACAGATCAGGTGAAGGAATCCCCAGAAATTATGGGAAACACTTGTATTGCTATTGTAAACATACGTTAAGCAAGTAACGTAACGCGCTACCCTAGCAATGCTAGCTTTACCCATAGTGCTGGTCGCACTATGTTGTAATGTGCAATACTCTGACTGCACACGGCAGTAAAAATATATGTTCGTACATTAGGCACTTTAGAAGACACATTTTTTGGGGCATGAAAAGGTCTAGCTTGCCATGAGTTACCATATTATACATTTGGTTAGATGTATTGTAAATTCTGATATGCTTTCCTGCTCACCACAGTTGTAAAGTGGGGTTATCTTAGTGTTACTCACCATTTTGAGTAAACTCTAGAAACTGTTGTGATTGAGAATTCCAGGAATTCAGTAGTTGCAGAAAAGCTCAAACCAGTCTATGTGGCATCAACAATAATGCCAGGGCAAAAATTACAATTTTTTCTCCTCATTCTGGTGTTTGATGCATTGCACTGCTGCTATGACTGGCTGCCTAGAAATAATTTCACGAATTGGCAAGTGTACAATTGTTACTGAAAAAGAGTACCCAGCAGGGATGCTTAAGATGCTAATAATTTCAATATTATCCTAGTTTTATGCAAGTGTATGCAGCTTTGAAATAAATGGATCGATCAGATGCAGTGGCTGGTCAGTCTTTAAGCTGCATACTTTTGTATAATATTATCATTATCTCAGAATTATTAGCATCTCATAGAACTCAGTAAATATTTGGGTGTTTACTCATTTTCTAGGAACTGAAGAAGTCACTTGGATTTGTGGGGAAATAAAAAGTCTGGAATAAAAAAAATTAACTTAAAAGTGGGAAGAGTAGAAAGAGTTAGATGCTTACCTCAGTAGTGGGAAGCCTCTAGTTGGTCCAGAGGCTTCCTGGATCCTCCAACAGCCCACCATTCCAGTGCAAACTCCCACTTCATCTTCTAGCTGTGCTTCTGGCCATAGACAGGAGTATCCTGACTGCATACTGAGCATGCACGAGTTAGGTCCGCACATGCCCAGTAGAATGAAACCACTAGGAATGATCAATGAGATGCAAACATTTCTGAGTTCATGCAGGATTATGTAAAATGTTATGCAAATCTATGCAGCTTGAAAATGGACCAACTAAGTCACACCAAGGTTTAAATTGATTGGTCCATTTTCAAGCTGCATATACCGGTCATTGCATAGAAATGTACTTAATCCTGCATGAGCTCGGAAATATTTGAAACTCATTGTTCATCCCTAGAAACCATTTATGCACAGATTTTTTCCTCTGTGCATCAGCGTGTTGTTTTACTGAGCATGTGCAGACTTTACTCGTCTGCTTGCTTAGTCAAATGGGTACAGAGGGACTTTGCATTTGTCTGCTGGAGGATCTGGGGTGGCTCTGGACCGTCCAAGGGCTTTCCACTACTGAAGTCTCTATTTTTTTTTACTTCAGGTGTCTTTTAAATGTGGCTTATTTGCCATAGAAATGCCATGGTAGGTCAAGAACCCTAAGGTCTATGGTCCAGTAACTACAGTATAGTTGTGTTACTCTATATGGCCTTAGCACTAAGCAACTCTTTCCTGACCACCAGATGGACATAGAATATCTTCACAGCCATGTGGGATCCTTTCATGTATCCACAGAGTTCTGATACCTGTTGACCAATGTGTCTGCCATAATGAGTTTCCCTTCTATCTCAGGATCTGATGTAAGATAATGAAACAAGGACCATTCTGGGTGTGGCCAAATAATCAGGTTATTTTATTTATATGTCATATCATGCTGAGTTTTTGAAAAGTGGTTGTAGTGGAAGCATCATACCTACAAGCCTTCATCTATGCCTCCAATGAAAAGTGCCTGCACTGTTTTTTGGGTGAAGTGCTTAGACGGGCTGCCACATAGATGGTTTGTGGTGTATAAAAACCTATGTATAACAGGTGCTCTTCGAACAGGAGAGAATTAAGTTATGGTCTTCCTCCATAGTCTTGTCTTCTTCAGTGGGTTTTCATATGAAGCATTACCAAAAGACAGCAGAAGAACCAGATGCCAAAGGTGTTTAAAAAAAATGTATATGGGGAAAGTGTGTGTCAAAGAATGCTAAAATTGTATCACACATGAAATAAAGAGAAATATATCTAAATGTTGGAGTGTCTCAGAAGCCTGTGTTTTCCGTAAAGATTCTGTCTACACGTTCATAAGTTTGAATGTAGAAGTTGGAAAATGAACCAACCAATCTGAGGTTCACATTTGTACAGAATTAGAGGTCTTGAATAAGATATCACTTCCCTCCTCGCAAACTGTTTTTTAAGCATTTTACACATTTTTTGTTAGGGACTGCCTATAGCTCACATGGAGTTAGGTAATAGCACTGTTTTTTGGGAAGAAACACCCACTCTCTGGAAGCTGTAAACTTTGTGCACAGTTTGAAAGCATGGAAGTGATATTTTATCCAAAAGCCTAAATTCTTAGCACCTGACTCCACCCCTCTTTTAAAGAGGGACTGATCCTTTGTGGCCAGCACTGCAGCTACAATTCTGCAGAATTCCTCCCTGCTGAGTGTGTAATAACGCACTTAACCCTTCCCGCACCCTCCCCAGTGTCCTAATTTTATTTTACAAACATTGCCCAAATAATGTATAAATTAATGTTGTAAAAAGCAACTGTGATCATTAAAGTAAATCTTATGCAGGAGAACAGAGGCGCCAAAAGGATAAAAGGAAGCTAAATGAGCTTAAAAAAACAAATTGTTGGTAAATAGAGGAGGTAGTGGTGGACTTACCTCCTCCAAGTAGACACACAACGACTGTAGTAAAGACAGTCAATATATTTTATTTATGAACTCCAGATATGCATATTTGGAGTTCATAAATAAAATATATTGACTGTCTTTACTACAGTCGTTGTGTGTCTACTTGGAGGAGGCAAGTCCACCACTACCTCCTCTATTTACCAAGAATTTGTTTTTTTAAGCTCATTTAGCTTCCTTTTATCCTTTTGGCGCCTCTGTTCTGCATAATATTGAGTCCACCCTGGGTGGAGGGTTGAACCCCCTTTTTTCTCATCTACAGAGAGCGACTTCTTATTCCTGAGTGGGGTCAGGAAAATCTCCCCACCTGTCTTTACAGTGGTTGCCTAATGGTAACCCTGGTTTGTGAGTATTAATATTTACTCTATCTAGTAACCATTTACCAGTACATATTACACTATTGGGGCTCTTGGTGTTCCTTGTTTTTATTAAAGAAAATCTGTATTAGCTTCCTAATAATGGCAAGGTAAGGATTTACCTACCGCGATCCAGTGCAGTAGTGGCTTTCCAATTGGGTTTATGGGAAAAAAGCCGAGCCCGATCGGATCCAACTCGTGTCTGCGCAGTAGAGCGGACCCAATCAGGCTCGGCTATTTCCACCTGAGTCTGATCAGAATACTGCTACTGTGCTGCGCTGGATCGCGGGAAGTAAATATTGCAGGATGTCAGCTGTACTTTCAGGGGACACAGCGCTGGTTCCCTAAGGCTTAGGAGGACGGGGGAAGACTTATTAGGATCCAGAGGCTTCCCGCTCCTTAGGTAAGTATCCCCCAGGGTTTGTTTTTGTTAGTGTTTCAGGTAAATTTCTTTAATAAATCTTGTCCATGTTTTTCAGACGATTTATTTCCTCAGAAACAACACAAATGCTAATCCAGACTTATTGTCACATCTGTAAGCTTAACTTTTCCTTGTCCTAAACTTATATTGATTTTTATTACTGTCCTTATTTACATAGTGCTGCCATCTTCTGTAGCGCTGCATAGAACATGATATAGACAACAGTTATTGCAATTAATTGTCAAATACATTTTTCACATTGCGAATGATCATTTAAATCTGTTTTTCCTGCACCTGAGGGTAGTATTTATTGAGACATGTAAAGTGAACCCGAGGTTAAAAACTGATGAGATAAACAATTGTATTTATCCTCCTACTCCTAAAGAATGACCTTTTTTTTTAGAGATCCCATTGTTTTATTTTCTATTTAAATATTTACAAAGTAGATTGAATGTTTTGTTGCCTCTGCTCAGTAGCAGACTAATAAGTGTCTCTGAAAAAGTTCAGTAGTTCATGTATTTTATCTCTCCCTGCTCTCGGAAGTTGTATTCTGCCAGGAAACCTTTTATGGCTGTAATATGCTTATCCGTGATGCTTACTATATTACAGACAAGGGGCTTGATTCACTAATGGTAGCGCTGTGTAACAGCGACAGTTATCAGATGTTACAAGCGCTATAAAAGTAAGCATGCTTTAATTACTGTCATTGCACACTACAAGCCCTATTGGCATCATAGCATGTGTAATAGGGGACCGGGCAGTCAGCGTACGCTATGATGCTGAATTGCAGCATAGCGAACGCTATCAACATGATGCGGCTTCCGATCCTCCCGGCATCATCACTAGTGGGTTCAGTCAAATTAAAGGAATTGATTCCCACAGTTTGATTGGCCCAATACGCTGTCTGTCAAGTGATGTCACTTGACAGCCTATTGGGCCAATCAGGGATGATCCGCATCTGAGCTGGGACAATCCTTTACCCAGGAACTGTAAGGTTCATCCTGTATGGGAAGCTGATGCTGCTGGAAATATGGAGATATATTGTGCAGGCAAACGGCTGGAATAGTCATAAAATAACATCTCCTTACCTCCCCTGCTACCAGTGCAAGCATCTCCTCATGTCTCTATGCTTCTACTCCAAGTTCTCCGGCTGGAGGGAATACAAAAGGCAGACTGTACCTTGTTCTTCAAAACAGGTGTCAGTTACAACCCCCTTATTGCACTCAGACTCACCTCCCAACGTATGAATCTAGGAAGGGAATTTCAGGGTTCTAATAACCCTTTCAGTTATTCTAGCCAGGCAGGACAGATCAGCAGGTGCTAGGCAGGCGTTGTTAAAGCAAACCTGTGGGAAACATTGAACAAAAATGTAGATACTTACCGCGGTAAGTATCTACAGAGGCTTCCCCGTCCTCCACCTCACAGTTCCAGCTCTAGGACCCGCCAAAGTTCACAGGCGTGCTCCCATAGGAGGCCAAGCATGGCCACACTGTGCAGGATGCCTTGCACCTGTATATTATCACGCTCACAGCTTAGGCTTGGTAGAAAAAAGCTGAGCCTGTTTGGCTCTGTGCTACTGTGTAGAGGCAGGGCATGCTGTCAACTAGGCAACTAGGGCTTGTTTATGAACCTCAGGGGCCCAGCGCTGGAACAGTGAGGTGGAGGGGGACCTCTGCCGAGGTAAGCACCCAAATTGGGCACTTTTTTCACCCTTCAGTTACACTTTCGCTGTGAGGGAAACACACAGTTCTTGTGCCCACAAGCAGTGTTGACTGCCTTAGTTTGGTCCAAGGACTGTTCAGCCAAACATGCATTGAGCCTAATAGCAGTGAAGTCAGTGTTGAAAGTAATAGCCATAAGTATAAGTCAGCCATGTGCCTCCCTCCCACATTTTCAGGGTATGCAAGGAACTGCCTAGTACAAACACACAATATTTTCATATGCCTTATCTTGTGAACTTTGCCCAGCAAGTAGCCCTGGATGTTTGCTGCATACCTTGAAAAAGTGGGATCTGTGTGACCTATTCCACAAATACCAGGCTTAAATGTTGTGTGAGTTAAATGGGTCATTGAAGGCTTTGGGATCCCATTAAAACAAGCAATTGTATATGTCCACTGAAAATATGGCGTGTATGGAACCATGAAGTCTCACTGCAACAGAAATACAGTGGCTTGCAAAAGTATTCGGCCCCCTTGAAGTTTTCAACTTTTTGTCATATTACTGCCACAAACATTAATAAATGTTATTGGAATTCCATGTGAAAGACCAACACAAAGTGGTGTACACGTGAGACGTGGAACGAAAATCATACAGGATTCCAAACATTTTTTACAAATCAATAACTGCAAAGTGGGTTGTGCGTAATTATTCAGCCCCCTTTGGTCTGAGTGCAGTCAGTTGCCCATAGACATTGCCTGATGAGTGCTAATGACTAAATAGAGTGCACCTGTGTGTAATCTAATGTCAGTACAAATACAGATGCTCTGCGACGGCCTTAGAGGTTGTCTAAGAGAATATTGGGAGCAACAACACCATGAAGTCCAAAGAACACACCAGACAGGTCATGGATAAAGTAATTGAGACATTTAAAGCAGGCTTAGGCTACAAAAAGATTTCCAAAGCCTTGAACATCCCACGGAGCACTGTTCAAGCGATCATTCAGAAATGGAAGGAGTATGGCACAACTGTAAACCTACCAATACAAGGCCATCTACCTAAACTCACAGGCCGAACAAGGAGAGCGCTGATCAGAAATGCAGCCAAGAGGCCCATGGTGACTCTGGACGACCTGCAGAGATCTACAGCTCAGGTGGGGGAATCTGTCCATAGGACAATTATTAGTCGTGCACTGCACAAAATTGACCTTTATGGAAGAGTGGCAAGAAGAAAGCCATTGTTAACAGAAAAGCATAAGAAGTCACGTTTGAAGTTTGCCACAAGCCTGTGGGGGACACAGCAAACATGTGGAAGAAGGTGCTCTGGTCAGATGAGACCAAAATGGAACCTTTTGGCCAAAATGCAGAACGCTTTTTGTGGCGGAAAACTAACACTGCACCTCACTCTGAACACACCATCCCCACTGTCAAATATGGTGGTGGCAGCATCATGCTCTGGGGGTACTTCTCTTCAGCAGGGACAGGGAAGCTGGTCAGAGTTGATGGGAAGATGGATGGAGCCAAATACCGGGCAATCTTGAAAATAACCTCTTGGAGTCTGCAAAAGACTTGAGACTGGGGCGGAGGTTCACCTTCCAGCAGGACAACGACCCTAAACATACAGCCAGGGCAACAATGGAATTGTTTAAAACAAAACATATCCATGTATTAGAATGGCCCAGTCAAAGTCCAGATCTAAATCCAATCGAGAATCTGTGGCAAGATCTGAAAACTGCTGTTCACAAACGCTGTCCATCTAATCTGACTGAGCTGGAGCTGTTTTGCAAAGAAGAATGGGCAAGGATTTCAGTCTCTAGATGTGCAAATCTGGTAGAGACATGCCCTAAAAGACTGGCAGCTGAAATTGCAGCAAAAGGTGGTTCTACAAAATATTGACTCAGGGGGCTGAATAATTACGCACACCCCACTTTGCAGTTATTGATTTCTAAAAAATGTTTGCAATCCTGTATGATTTTCGTTCCACTTCTCACGAGTACACCACTTTGTATTGGTCTTTCACGTGGAATTCCAATAAAATTGATTCATGTTTGTGGCAGTAATGTGACAAGATGTGGAAAACTTCAAGGGGGCCAAATACTTTTGCAAGCCACTGTATAGTGAGGAGTCAATGAAGGTATATTAACATGGTTTCTGCCCATTAGATAGCAATGTTTGTCAGCTCTCATTTACCCCATTAGGACATACACCCATATTCTGCCCATTAAATACCCATATAGTACAGCCCACATTTACCCCATGTGAATGTGCCTAGATTATGCCCATGTGTAACTCACATGGGTCCACCTAAGTGAAGGAGCATACAGGTCCCACATGGGAAAATTTGACCTGGGCCACCCAAGATTTTCTCGCATGGTACCCATGTGAGAATGGATTTAGACTTATCAGGGTTTATGAAGAGGCACATAAACACTTGGTGAACAGCCAGGGATGGCCTGACCATAAAGCCACTTTCCAGGGGGTGGCATGGGCAACCGGCCAAATCTGTATAGCAGAGTGCCCAGCAGAAGCACAAATACCTAGTCCAGTGCCAAGTCCTCCCCTCTTCTGCATTGCAGCCTATTGATGGCAGTAGTGTCTCTCTGTAGGCCCCTGATGTCACATGACATGGATTGGACCCAATTCACTACAGGCAGTTCAGTAAAATAATTAAGGTCAGTAAAATACCGCATTCTGTATTTTACACTTTTTCCAAATTCACTAAGATTTTTCACATGTGGTTGAAGTTCGGTACAATACAGAAAAATAACACGCTTCAACTCACTAAGCCCTGTTCGGTAGTCTCACCAGCTGTGGAGCAGGTCAGGCAGCAAGCTATCGCAGTGATGATCTCCGGATGAAATCCAAATGAGTTTTATTTGGATTTCATCCTCCTAATTAGTGCAGCTGAGCATGTGTGAGGGGGTGTGTGCGGGGGTGGGGGTTAAACTTACCCCTCATCCTTGTATTTAACCCGTCCCACGGCGTGTTACACACTTTGTTCCAAGCCGCATCACGTGACTACTACGCTTTTTCCTTCCACCTGGATGGAGGAAGTGTTTGTAGTCATGTGACCGTGGCTTGGAACGCAGTGTGGGATGTGCCGTGGGACAGGTTAAAGAAGAAGGCTGCTGGGTAAGTTTAACACCCCCCCCCCCCCCCGCACACACCCGCTCAGCTGCACTAATTTGGAGGGAATCCGAATGAAACTCATTCAGATTTCATCTGGAGCTCATCCCTAGCTATCAGTCTTCTCTTACAAGTCTGTGTGAGCCATTCTATTTCTGTCCATTGCAACCCCAGCATAATTTTAGATGTGCAGGAGAGAGATCTTCTGTGTATCAGTATACAGATTTGCACATCTAAAGGGGTGCAGAAAAAGCCTTTATAAATGTCTCCTTCTCCTGCTTTGCTATTCTGAAGTCCTGCCCTCCAGAGTATCGGATCAAATGGGGTAAGAAGCAGAGCTGTCTGGCTCTCCCTCACCTGTCAACTTTTACTGCATGGATATTGTAAGTTACCAGCTGGTAAGACCTGGAGATCAATACCAAACACTTTTACTTGATTTACCAAATGCATTAATTATTGTGAATTGCAATTTCTTGACATTTCTTGAGGTATATACCCCACAAGTCATTAATTTACCTCACTAGTCAGTCTGTTTAGTGCTAATGCTTAGTGAATTGAGGCCATATGGAGGGATTCTACTGCATGGTCATAAGCTGCAGTGAAGAAGAGAAGAGGACTAAGGGCTGGTGCACACTGAGCGGGTTTTGTCGCCTTTTTACAGCCGCTTGCATCTGTGAAAACGCGTGGGTAATGTATTTCTTTTTTTTTTGTTATACTGTTTTTTATTAAGTTTTTAAGAAAGAATAACAATCAAAATAATTTTCGGAGGATCAATGAATACAGTACAAGGGTCAAGTAGAACATATGAATGAGCAGGATTATGTTTACAGAATGTACAGACATCTCATAGTTAAGGTATAAGTGGAGGAGTCTTTCTGTAGCTACTTGACAAGGGAGTAGAAATAACATGCTTAATATATGTATTCTCTTATAACCCCTAAAAAGAGAAATTCCAACATTTGAAGTATCTGAGTGGACCTTCGTCCAAATAGGTATTTAGTTGTAGTTAAAGGAGAGCAGTTAAAGAGGTGAGTGTGAAAGTATTGAGAAAAGGAAGGGGGTAAGGAGTGGTAGCCAGTTGTAGAGCAGAAAGAAAGAAAATTGTGGTCCTGTGTATGGAGTTGCATGGTATCACAAAGGTTAGCCAATACTTGTAAGAGAAATCGACAGCTTGAATAAATGGGTATGTAGGTAAAGGCCTAATGTTAATAGAGTATAAGAGACATTTTTTTTTTGTTTTATGTGGTCAAGGGGGGTGGTAGATAGGCGAAGCATAGGGCCATGATTCCCAGATTTTGTGAAAGTTGCGTTCAGTATCCCTAAGTGAGGCTGTAAGTTGTTCCATGGATCTAGTCCAGTTAACTTTGAGGATGACTTCAGATATGTTTGGAGGGGCAATGTTTTTCCAGGCTGAGGCAATAGCTAGTCTAGAGGCGGTTAGTATATGGGTGATTAAGCGATTCGTATGTCTATTTACTTCCGGGGTTGGTTTGCCTAGTATCATATATATGGGGTCTATTGGGACTATGACACCGGTTGTGGAGGTAATAAGTTCTTGGACTCCATTCCAGAAAGGGGATAGACAGGGGCAGCTCCAGAATATATGTTCTAAAGTGCCTTTGTTATTGCAGCCTCTCCAACACAGATCAGATGTGCCCGGGTAGATTTTTGACAATTTTTCAGGGGTAAGATACCAGTGGTAGATAATTTTATAGATATTCTCCTTAATTTGTGTGCACATGGAAGAGTGTTTGGCGTTTTCCCAAATCTCCTCCCAGTCTTCCATAGGTATCACTGTAGAGAGTGAGGTTGACCATTTTGTCATGTAGTGATGGTCTGGTATCCAAGTTCCCGATTTGGTAATAAGTAGTATGTAGATTTGGGAAATTAAACTCTTTTGGTAACCCCCTTGACCACATAGTCGTTCAAATGAGGAAGGTCTGAGTGTTAAGATGGGCTCGTGTATGATGGTGCGTATAAAATGCGTAGTTTGGTTGTAACCCATGATTAGTTGGGGTGTAAAGGGTATTTTGTCTTCAAGTTGGTTTCTGGTATAGATTTTGCCTGTAAGAGGGTGTATCCAGTTGCTGAGGTTAAAGTAGCCCATTTTGAGCCAGGTAGCCATAAAGGATTCTGAGAGGCCCGGTTTAAATCCAGGGTTCCCCAGTATTGGGCATAGTGGTGAGGGGGAGGACTTCAACTTAGCCATGGTAGCTGTAGTACGCCATATGTGTAGTGTGAATTTGATAGTTGGTAGCATTTGTTGTTTGGGAAGTTTTGGAGTGGAATGTGACCAGATTAAGGATGCTAGTGAGATTGGTAGCAAGCTGGTAGTTTCTATGAGACCCCATTTTGTATGAACTTTTAGGCTGGACCACTCAGGGAGTTGTCTTAGGTGTGAGGCATAGTAGTAGGAACGTAGATGTGGAAGCCCAAGACCACCTTGTTCTCTAGGAGATAGAAGTATGGTTTTGTGGACTCTTGGCCTTTTATGGTTCCATATAAATTTACCGAAAGCTGATTGTAGAATTTTGAATTGGGAGGATGGTACTAGGACTGGTAAGGTTTCAAATAGGTATAAAAGGCGAGGTAAGATATTCATCTTTAGGGCATATATTCGGCCTAGCCAGGAAATCTTATAGGCTGTCCACTTGTGTAGGTCTTGTAGAATCCTTTGTATAAGAGATGGGAAGTTATGCTTATATATAGTAGTATACGTGGGGGTTAAGAAAATTCCTAGGTATTTTATGGAATGGGATTGCCATTTGTAGGGGAAACTTGATTTCAGGGAGATGAGGAGATCTGGGGTGATTTTTATTGGTAGAGCTTCAGTTTTCTCCTGGTTTAGTTTGAAGCCTGATAGAGATTCGTAAAGGGCTAGTGTAGCATGTAGGGCTGGAAGAGAAGTGAGAGGATCAACGATGGTCAGAAGGATATCATCCGCGAACAGGGATATTTTGTATTCATGTTTACCCTGGGTAACCCCCTTAATATTGATGTTTTGCCTAATGGCTGAGGCTAGTGGCTCTATGCTCAGGGCGAATAAGAGAGGGGAGAGGGGGCATCCCTGCCGTGTGCCATTATGTATATTAAAAGGTGAGTGGGGGGTAAAAGGGAGTTTAACTGATGCTGTTGGTGAGGAGTAGAGGACAGTGGCGGACATACGGCCGTGCAGGCCGTGCCGCCGCACGAGGGCCCCTGAAGTTCTGCTGCTTCAGGGGCCCATTAAGTATTGCAGGTTTTTTTTTTTTTATTTATTTTTTTTTTTATTTATTTTTTTTTTAACCTGGGGGGCCCAACTCCTGTCCTCCCCCCTCACCTCGCCCCCCCCCCCCCCTCATGCGGCGGGAGAGCGGAAAATACAAGAAGTCTCCGGCCGGGGCGGCAGCTGCCGCTTGGTCTCCAACTTTGGAGACATATCGGAAACTAAGCAGCAGCTGCCTCTAGCGTCTGCTGCAGCCCCGGCCGGAGACTTCCTGTATTTTCTGCTCTCCCGCCGGCTGCAGCGCATACCGGGAGGGGGGCCCCGAGGTGAGTGAGGGAGGATAGGAGTCGGGCCCCCCACCCGGATAGCTACCCACCCGGCTAGGCGGCTACCTTACCCACCCACCCGGCTACCTACCCCGCTACCTAACCATCCACCCGGCTACCTACCCGGCTACCTAACCAGGCTACCTACCCACCCACCCGGCTACCTAGCTACCCACCCGGCTACCTAACCACCCTGCCGGCTATCTACCTGGCTACCTACCCACCCGGCTACCTAACCACCCTGCCGGCTATCTACCTGGCTACCTACCCACCCGGCTACCTACCCACCCGGCTACCTAGCTACCCACCCGGCTACCTAACCACCCTGCCGGCTACCTACCTGGCTACCTACCCACCCGGCTACCTAGCTACCCACCCGGCTACCTGACCACCCTGCCGGCTATCTACCTGGCTACCTACCCACCCGGCTACCTAGCTACCCACCCGGCTACCTAACCACCCTGCCGGCTATCTACCTGGCTACCTACCCACCCGGCTACCTACCCACCCTGCTGGCTACCTACCCACCCGGCTACCTACCCACCCACCCGGCTACCTACCCACCCGGATACCTACCTACCCACCCGGCTACCTACCCACCCACCCGGCTACCTACCCACCCGGCTACCTAACCACCCTGCCGGCTATCTACCTGGCTACCTACCCACCCGGCTACCTAACCACCCTGCCGGCTATCTACCTGGCTACCTACCCACCCGGCTACCTACCCACCCACCCGGCTACCTACCCACCCGGATACCTACCTACCCACCCGGCTACCTACCCACCCACCCGGCTACCTACCCACCCGGCTACCTAACCACCCACCCGGCTACCTACACACCCACCCGGCTACCTACACACCCACCAGGCTACCTACCTACCTACCCACCCGGCTACCTACCAACCCACCAGGCTACCTACCCACCCACCCAGCTACCTAACCACCCACCTACCCACCCACCAGGCTACCTACCCACCCGCCTACCCAGCCACCCACCAGGCTACCCACCCGGCTACCCAGCCACCCACCAGGCTACTTACCCACCCGACTAAGGGCTACCTACCTACCCACCCGGCTGCCTACCTACCCACCAGGCTACCTATCCACCCAACCACCCATGGGAGCTGCGCGCCGGATGGAGGCTGGGACAGGAGGTCTGCTGCTGCAGGTGAGTAAATGTTTTTTTTTTATTATTTATTTTAGCAGGTGTATGTTCTGGGCAGGTCTGCCACATGATTGCGTGTATGTTCTGGGCAGGTCTGCCACATGATTGCGTGTATGTTCTGGGCAGGTCTGCCACATGATTGCATGTATGTTCTGGGCAAATTTGCTACATGATTGCATGTGTTTTCTGGGCAAATCTGCCGACATGATTGCACGTATTTTCTGGGCATATCTGCCGACATGATTGCAGGTATTTTCTGGGCATATCTGCCGACATGATTGCAGGTATTTTCTGGGCATATCTGCCGACATGATTGCACGTATTTTCTGGGCATATCTGCCGACATGATTGCACGTATTTTCTGGGCATATCTGCCGACATGATTGCACGTATTTTCTGGGCATATCTGCCGACATGATTGCACGTATTTTCTGGGCATATCTGCCGACATGATTGCACGTATTTTCTGGGCATATCTGCCGACATGATTGCACGTATTTTCTGGGCATATCTGCCGACATGATTGCACGTATTTTCTGGGCATATCTGCCGACATGATTGCACGTATTTTCTGGGCATATCTGCCGACATGATTGCACGTATTTTCTGGGCATATCTGCCGACATGATTGCACGTATTTTCTGGGCATATCTGCCGACATCATTGCACGTATTTTCTGGGCAAATCTGCCGACATGATTGAATGTATTTTCTGGGCAAATCTGCTCACATTATGTGTATTTTCTTGAGAAAACCTGCACAATTATGTGAATTTTCTGGGGAAAGGGTCACCAAAACTTGGGCCCACTGTCTTTGCGTTGCACTTTTCAAGGGAACCTGAGGTGAGAATAATATTGAGGCTGCCATATTTCTCTCCTTTTAAGCAATACCAGTTGCCTGGTTGCCGTTCTGGTCCTCTGCCTCTTATTCTTTCAACCATAGACCCTGAACAAGCATGCAGCAGGTCAGGGGTTTCTGACAATATTGTCAGAACTGAGAAGATTAAGCTGCATGCTTGTTGCTGGTGTAATTCAGTTTATTACTGCAGCCAAATAGATCAGCAGGGCCGCCAGGCAACTAGTATTGTTTAAAAGGAAATAAATATGGCAGCCTCCATATCACTCTCACCCCGGGATCACTTTAAATTACAGTTAGCTCCGCCCTTATTCGGTCATTGCCACGCCCATTTTTTTGCCGCGGCGCTACGCGCCGCAGGTTCTATCCACGCCCATTTTTTGCGTTATAGCTGCACCCATTTTTGGGCGCGGCGCGCTTCGCGCGCCGCAGGTCAGGGGGGCCCACAATTGATATTTTGCACAGGGGCCCACTGCTGCCTGTGTCCGCCAGTTAATTAGGTGAAGAAAAGGGCCAGTGAAGCCTTGGTGTTCAAGAACTCTAAATGGGAAGGGCCAATGTAAACGATCGAAGGCCTTCTCTGCATCTAAACTTAAGAGCAGAGAAGGTCTGTTGGATCTGCCCATCAGTGATATTAGGTCGATGGCCTTTCTGGTGTTGTCACCCGCTTGACGACCCATAATGAAACCTACCTGGTCATTGTTTATGAGTCTAGTTAGTATGGGGTTAAGGCGGTTAGCTATTGTTTTTGTGATGATTTTTAGATCTGAGTTGAGGAGAGAGATCGGCCGGTAGCTTTGGGGTATCTGAGGGTCCTTGCCTTCCTTAGGAATAACAGTGATGAGGGATTTAAGAATAGAATTCGGCGGGTTCTCACCATTCATAATTTTGTTAGCTAGTTTTACTAGGAGTGGGATAAGAATTGATTGGAAGTGTTTGTAGTAGGAGTATGGCAAGCCATCTGGTCCTGGTGATTTGGATGATGGTAGTTTTTTAAGAACCTCTAGTAGTTCAGTTGAGGTGATGGGGGCGTTGAGGGTGGCTCGGTCTTCATCTGTTAGTTTAGGGAGATGAAGCTGTTCTAAAAAGGATGACACTTTCTCTGAGTACTGTGGGTTTCCAGAAGGATCGGGTAGATTGTATAGTTGTTTATAAAAGGCGGTGAAAATGTTAGCTATTTTAGTCGGGTTATAATGTATGACTCCTTGATCGTCCTTCATTGAATAGATTATCTGCTGGCTGCTCTGTGGATTAAGTTTTCTGGCTAGTATAGTATGTGGTTTATTACCCCTTTCAAAGAATAATTGTCTAGCCCATTTTAAGCTCTTTTCTAATTGTGAGGATTGAAGAGTGCGGATGTCTAGTTTAAGTTGCTGTATAGCTGAAAAGTGTTCTTGTGTCGGATCTTTTTTATATGAAGTGATTGCTTTAGCCAGGGAGGTATTTAGTTCTACCAGTTTTTTGGATGTGTATTGTTTTTTCCTAGATCCTTGTGCTATAAAGAAACCTCTTATAAAGGCTTTATGCGATTCCCAGACTAGGCCGAATGATGTTTATTTCAAAATAGGAACGTAGTTCCTCCGAGCAGTTTAGGATAAGTGTCTTGTCTCTCAGTAGAGATTCGTTTAGCCTCCAATAAAATGGCTTATGTGGGTTAGATAGCCAGTCAAGTTCTATGATTACTGCCTGGTGGTCAGACCATGCTGTTGGGACTATAGTGGAGTCAGTTAGTATAGGAAGGAGTGGAGCTTTAGCGAGGGAAATAATCAATTCGCGAATGGGAGGCATTGGGTGGGGAGTAGAAAGTAAAGTCAGTTGCTGTGGGGTTAGCTACCCTCCATAGGTCTATCAATCTATATTTTCGAAGTAATATTCGGAATTTACGGGAATTTCGTTCGTGCGAAGCAAAAGTAGATGTGGATGGAGTTTTACTTCTATCCTTCGTGGATGAGAAGGCCAAGTTGAAGTCCCCCCCCCCCAGGATAATAGTACCCTTAGCAGTTTTATGAAGTTTTGAAAAGAAAGAGGATAAAAAAGGGATCTGTTGTGTATTAGGTGCATACACATTTGCCAATGTGATTGGCTTACCTGCTAAGGACCCTAAGAGTATCAGGTAGTGTCCTTTTTCGTCACGTATGGCTTTATCTATTAGTAGAGGCAAATCTTTTTTATATAATATTGCTACACCAGCGCGTTTTTTGGGTCCAGAGGCTAAGTACACATTTGTATAATGTCTGTTATTAAGGCGTACCGAATCTTGTGCAGTTAAGTGTGTCTCTTGTAAGAAGGCCAAGTCTGCATCAAGCTTCTGTAGGTCCTTCAGAAGAGACATTCTTTTTTGTGGAACATTAAGGCCTTTAAAATTCAGAGTATATAACTTAACCATTGTCTAATGAGAGGATATTATCATAATGTGGATTGGTAACCATTTGAGAGTGAATGCAGGGACCCTGGGGTAGCGTTTGAGAAGAGAGAGAAAACATAAGGTATGCGTATAGCAGAATTAAGAACAATAACATTAACATCATAGGAACTATTATGAAATAACAATAGCCACTGCATAAGTTGTGGCAACATGCCAGAACAACCAAAAGTGGTTGTGAGAGAGCGAACCGCCAAGGTGTGACCGGTCCTCGAGAGGGCCAGGCAGACCTAATGGCTGGTATCCGGAGGTACATGTGGGAGTCCGAGAGTAGCCCCTCAGAGCCCAGCACTTATTATCTAGCAACATAGATCAGATTATTTTTATGCTGGCAGTATAAAATATGATGTAGTGTATGGAGCCTGATTAGAAGCATATCTTCAGGTTGGTATCATAAAGTTGTCAGCTTTTCTGATGGATAAAGTCAGCTTGGGAGGGCTTCCATTTCCTCTGACCTGTCCGGGTAGGTGAGACTCCGTACAGGGGTTTTAGTCCAATCGGAGGTATGGCGAAATTTTCGTGGTAGGGATCGGACAGATGGTGAGAGTATATGTTGAGAGGACACATTCGGAGGTGGGCGGAGGCCCATCTGCTTTAAGAAGAGGGGAGCATCGTCTAGTTCAGTAAGCGAATATTGGAGGCCTTGTCTGTTTACTATCAGGCGGAACGGGAATCCCCACTTGTATGGGATCTTTGCGTCAGCCAGAAGTTGTGTAACAGGCCTTAGGGCCCTCCTTTTGGTCAGAGTGATTAGAGATAGATCATTAAAGATAGAGAGTTCATCTCCTTTGAAGGGGACTTTGGAGGTATTGCGGAGGGCACGCATTAGAGCCTCTTTTGCTTCATAATAATGCATTCTAATTATAACGTCCTTAGGACGGCGTACAGTCGCCTGTCTTTCACCCAGGGACCTATGAGCACGGTCCATACGCCAGAATTCGTCTGGTTGGTCAGGCACGATTGATTTGAATAGCTCGAGGAGATGGGGCATCAGTAGATCTGGCGTAACTGTCATAGCCATGCCTTTGATTCTGATGTTTTGCCTCCTATCCCTATTCTCGCTGTCCTCTTGTGCAGCCCTTATGGCTTTTAAGTCATTTTGTATGATTTTCTGTTCATCCTCTATTTCATGCTGTTTAATTGTTAGGGCCTCCATTTTTTCCTCCATAACAGTAGTGCGTTCCCCTAAAGAAGTGATGTCCCCTTTAAGATCCTTAATAGCTGTTAGTATTACTTGTTGTAAAGAGTCATGGAGGGATCTATAGTGTTTTTCTAGGGTTACCTCTAGCATGGAGGCCGTCAGCGGGATGTCTCCTGATGCTTGGGGAGATGTGGCAGGCTGCTGCTGCGGCTGTGAGGCCTGTGGTACGGTGTCAGCGCCAGAGGAGTCAGCGTGGTCGGCGCCATCTTGGGTGGAGGAGGTGCGCACATACCGGTCCATAGCTCCGGTTTGCTGGGCCGTCTTGAGGCTAGATTTGGCTGCCATCTGGGTGGGTGGGTGCTCCAGGTCTGATCTGTGCAGCCGCCGCTCTTTGTATGCGGAAGTGTAGCTGATAGCGGCAGAATCAGTGCGGGGTCGGGCCGGAGCTCTGTCTCTAAGCGGCCATCTCGGATCCGCCGCGCATGCGCCTCGTGGGTAATGTATTTCAATGGGCTGGTGCACACCAGAGCGGGAGGCGTTTTGCAGAAACACATACTCCTGGGCTGCAGCATTTTTCGGATTTCGGAGGCGTTTCTGCCTCCATTGTAAAGCATAGGCAAAACGCAAACCGCTCTGAAAAACGCCAGTTCAGAGCGGTTTTGCAGGAGGTTTTGTTGCAGAAGCTGTTCAGTAACAGCTTTACTGTAATAATATATGAAATCTGCTACACAAAAAACGCTACCCCAAACCACAAAATGCAAGCTGAAACGCTTCGGAATAATAGAAAAAAAAGCGTTTCAAAAACCGCTAGCGTTTTGCGGATCTGCAAGCGATTTTTGGTGTGCACCAGGCCTTAGACTAGGTTACTCTGCTCTGCTGCAGTGCTCTCTGCTATTAAGATAGGAAAGAGAGAGCCCCCCCTTAGTCCCCAGTCACCTCCTACTAATATCTCTTAGTAGGGTTGGCAATCACCCTGTGGCTGATAAATGAGAGTTTTTTTTCCTGACACTAAGGCCTCTTTTCCACGGGCAGTTGAACCGTGTGCTCACTGCTTAGCAAGCAGTTACCAGGCACTGCAGGTAGCAGTGAGCAGTTACCAGGCAGCCATAAACAGTTGCCAGGCCGCAGCAAGCAGTTGTGAGAGTTCGAGAGGCATTTCAATGCCTATCAACTGTACGTGGATAAGAGGCCTGACACATTTTTATTTTAGGCAGGGAACACACTTGTCTTTCAGTTTTCTGCGTGCGGTTTTCTGCGTACGTTTTGTGCACTGCAAGTGTGTTTCTATGCAGAAAAACATACAAGTTTTTTTCACAGCAGCTAATGTAATTTCTGCGCCCGAAAAACACATTAAGTGTGAACTAGCCCATTGATTAACAGTAGTTCTTCAAGTGTGTTCCCTGCCTTAAAGGGAACCTAAACTGAGAAGGATATGTTCTGTTATTTTATTTCTGTTATTTTTCCTTTTAAAATCATACCAGTTGCTAGACTCTCCTGCTGATCCTGTGTCTCTAATACTTTCAGCCACAGCCCCTCAACCAGCATGCAGATCAGGTGATCTGAATGGAGTCAGACTGGATTAGCTGCATGCCTGTTTCAGGTGTGAGAGCCAGATACTACTGCAGCAAATTGATCAACAGGAGAGTCAGGCAACTGGTATTGTTTAAAATAAAACATCCATATCCCTCTCAGTTTAGGTTCCTTTTAAGGAAACCTGAAGTGAGAAGGACAGGGAGGCTGACATATTTAATCTTAACCATCTTAGCGGTATGGACGAGCTCAGCTCGTCCATCACCGCCGATGGCTGCCGCTCAGGCCCTGCTGGGCTGATTTTGCTCAAATAAAAAGCAGCACACGCAGCCGGCATTTTGCCAGCCGCGTGTGCTGCCCGATCGCCGCCGCTCTGCGGTGATCCGCCGCGAGCAGCGGCGAAAGAGGGTCCCCCCAGCCGCCTGAGCCCTGCGCAGCCGGAACAAATAGTTCCGGCCAGCGCTAAGGGCTGGATCGGAGGCGGCTGACGTCACTCCGCTCGTCGCCATGGCGACAGGAGAAGCCAAACACGGAAGGCTGCTCATTGCGGCCTTCCGTGTTACTTCTGGCTGCCGGAGGCGATCGGAAGAACGCCTCCGGAGCGCCCTCTAGTGGGCTTTCATGCAGCCAACTTTCAGTTGGCTGCATGAAATAGTTTTTTTTTTTATTTAAAAAAAACCCTCCCGCAGCCGCCCTGGCGATCTTAATAGAACGCCAGGGTGGTTAAACACTACCAGTTGCTTTACCTCCTTATGCTTTACCTCTAATACTTTTTGCCATAGACCCTGAACAAGCATGCAGATGTGGCGTTTCTGACAAAAATCTCACTAGATTAGCCGCATGCTTGTTTCAGGTATGTGATTCAGACACTACTGCAGCCAAAGATATCAGAAGGACTGCCAGGCAACTAGTATTGTTTAAAAGGGGGGAAAAAATGTCAGACTCTATAATCCCTTCACTTTAGGTGTACTTTAAAAAATAATCCATTATTGTAGTGTAGTTTAGCAGGAAACACATAAAACTCCTCTAGAGTATACCAGCACTACAATTTGTTTTTCATCAGGCAGTAGGAATGATCAATGAGATGCAAATATTTTCGAGTTCATGAAGTACTATGTGAATTTTGGTGCAATAATATGCATCTTGAAAATGGACCAATCAATTTACACCTGGGTGGGACTTGATTTCCATTTTCAAGCTGCATATATTTGTATAAAATGTACATAATTTTGCATGAACTTGGAAGTATTTGCATCTCATTGATCACACTATCAGGCAGCACAAGCTGGCAGGTAGGGAAGTAATAGAATTCTGCAAAGGTGAAATTTAATTGGTCCAGTTTCAAGCTGCATAAATTTGCACACAAAATGTGCATAATCTTGCATCAAGTCTGAATTATTTGCATTTTGCTGACCATCCCTACTGACAAGCATGTTATAATAGTAAACAGTGTGCATGCTTATTCCGTTTCTACCTACAGTGTGTGAAAAAGGTAAAGGTAGGAACACGCTAGCGGCTAGGCAGAATTGCATATGCGGTTTCCATTATGTGCTATGGAAAACGCATATGCGATTCTGCCTAGTGTGTTACTACTCTAAAGGCTCATACACACATCAGACCATAGTCTTTGGAAAATGAAAGATCACCGACCAATTTTACCGACTTCCATGTAGTATGAGAGCCATACCTACACAGTCTATTCCAGTGTTTCTCAACTTTTTTAAACCAAGTACCCCTTATTGCTTCTCCATCTCGGCAATGTACCCCCCCCCCCCCCCTCCGCAAATGTGTGTGCAAGCGCACATGCTTGGGAGAATGAGGGTGCTGGATGTGTAGAGGTAGATGAGGGTGCTAGGTGGGGAGAAAAAGGTGAGGGTGCTGGCTGAGGGTGATTGGTGGCGAGAGACAGGTGAGGGTGCTGTCTGAGGGTGGCAGAGGGTGATAGGTGGTGAGGGACTGGTAAGGGGGCTAGCTGAGGCTGCCAGAGGGTGAAGGGTGGGAGAGACAGGTGAGGATGCTGGCAGAGGGTGAGGGGCAGGTGAGGGTGTTGGCTGGGTTTGGCAGAGTATGAAAGGTGGGTGGCAGAGGACAGGTGAGGGTGCTGGCAGAGTGTGGTGGGCAGTGACTGACAAGTGAGGATGCTAGCTGAGGCTGGCAGAGGGAGATGGGTGGTGAGGGTGCTGGCTGAGGCTGGCAGAGGGTGATGGGTGGTGAGGGACAGGCAAGGGTGCTGGCTGAGACTGACAGAGTGAGCACACACAAAGTCAGCACACACACACACACACTAGCAGTACACACACAATCGGCACACACAAGCAGTACACACACAGACAGAGCGCGCACACATACACACACAGTCAGCACAAAAGAGCAGTATAAACAGTCAGCAAACATTACACAGTCAGTACACAAGCAGAACACACACAAGCAGTACACACACACACAGTCATGAAACATTACACAGTCAGCACACATAAGCAGTACACACACAGTCAGCACACACACAAGCAGAACACACACAGTCAGCACACACAAGCAATACAAAGTCATAAAACATTACACAAGCAGCACACACACAGCATACACACACAAATAAGTGGCAGCTTCAACTTGCGCTGCTCTGTCACTCTGTCTGTCTCCGTTATTGCAGCACGTGGTAATGTGTATTTCTCTTCTCCTCCTCCACATTCCTGAGGTGGGGGCGACTGGTGGACGAGCTCATTCTGCCTGGTAGGGGGGCTGCTATAGTTCCTCTCTCCTCTGATGGAACTTTGTGTTATCTAATCACTAACGTATAGCACTGGACATTGCACAGAGCTGGAGGGGAGCTGTAAAAAACAGCGCTGAGCAGGAGGAGATAGATTTTTTTGGCATGGGTAACAAGCCACTGTGTGTACCCCCTGCAATGGTCTGGCATACCCCTAGGGGTACGCGTACCGCATGTTGAGAAACCCTGGTCTATTCTATGGAGCTGAACTCCCCATCAGACAGAAATCTTTGCAAGATGCTGCACACAAAGATGCTGTACACATTCAAAAGATCAGTATCTGCAAAAGATCCGTTCCTGCAAAATGCATTCATAGCCTATGATATCTGCAGATCATCATACACACCTTATTTAACAGACATTCATCTGCAGATCAGATCCACCAGGATGGATTTTCAGATCTGCAGATTATTGTCTGATCTGCAGATGAATGTCAGTTGGGTGTGTATGATGATTTGCAGATCTCAGACTATGAATGCAATTTGCAGGAACGGATCTTTGGCAGGAACAGATCTTTTGCAGATACTGATCTTTTGTGTCTGTACAGCATCTTTGTGTGCAGCATCTTGCAAAGATTTCTGTCTGATGGGGAGTTCAGCTCCATAGAATAGACTGTGTAGGCATGGCTCTCATACTACATGAAGGGTGGTAAGATTGGTCTGTGATCTTTCATTTTCCAAAGACTATAGTCTGATGTGTGTATGAGCCTTAATGCTGCATACACACTTGAGATAAAAGTCTCTGGAAAAGGCAAGATCACAGACCAATTTTACCCCATTCCATGTAGTATGAGAGCCCTACTCTACACAGTCTATTCTATGGAGCTGCACTCCCCATCAGATAAAATCTTTGCAAGATGCTGCACACAAAGATGCCCGTACACATTCAAAAGATCATTATCTGCAAAAGATCTCTTCCTGCAATAGATCCATTCCTGCAAAATGCATTCATAGTCTATGAGATCTGCAGATCATCATACACACCTTGTTTAGCAGGCAATCATCTGCAGATCAGATCCACCAGGATGGATTTTCAGATCTGCAGATGATTGCCAGATATGCAGATGAAGTCTGTTAAACAAGGTGTGTATATCTGGCAATCATCTGCAGATCTGAAAATCCATCCTGGTGGATCTGATCTGCAGATGATTGCCTGCTAAACAAGGTGTGTATGATGATCTGCAGATCTCATAGACTATGAATGCATTTTGAAGGAATGGATCTATTGCAGGAAGAGATCTTTTGCAGATAATGATCTTTTGAACGTGTACGGGCATCTTTGTGTGCAGCATCCTGCAAAGATTTTATCTGATGGGGAGTGCAGCTCCATAGAATAGACTGTGAAGGTATGGCTCTCATACTACATGGAATGGGGTAAAATTGGTCTGTGATCTTGCCTTTTCCAGAGACTTTTATCTCAAGTGTGTATGCAGCATTAACACTGCACATGCTAATTAGGTCTGGCAATAAAAGCTGAATAGGCAGCCCTAAAGCCCGATACACACTTTCAATGACCAATTTTACCACCTCCATGTAGTATGAGGCTGGGTTCACATATGACAAAGCGTTTAAATCCTGCGTTTTCTGCAGGTGCGTTTGCATTTAAGTAATGCGTTTTTCATGCATTTTTCGTTTCACAGTTGCGAATCGGAAGTGCATTTTTTGTGCGTTTCTATGTGTTTTGCGCAGGGCTGTGGAGTCGGAGCAGTATTGGGTACCCGTAGTCTGAGTTGGAGTCGGTGATTTCTCAAACTAAGGAGTCGTAGTTGAATGATTTTTGTACAAAATCCACAGCCCTGGTAAGTATAAGACTGAGGAGTCGGAGTCTAGGAGTCGGAGCCATTTTGGGTACCCGGAGTCGGAGGTTTCATAAACTGAGGAGTCAGAGTTGGAGTCAGAAGATTTTTGTACCGACTCCACAGCCCTGGTTTTGCGTGTGTTTTAATGCACTTGCGGTTCGCTAGTAAAAAAAAGCATATGCGTTTTCTATGCGTTTTTTAAATGCATTTTTACATTTAAATATATGCAAATCATTAGGAAGACAACAGGAAGCGGAAACACATCAGAGATCTTTTCTTTTTAATTAAAAAAACTCATGAAACACGCAGAGCATATACATTACCATAGACGTTTTGGCAGCCAGCCTGCATATTATGCAACACTGCAAGCGTCTGCAGAACGCTTACTGTAAAATGCAAGTGCAACGCTGGTCCTTCTGCGTCCCATAGACTAACATTGCTGCATAAAACGCAGCGTTTCCTGCTACGCAAGCGTTTCTGCCATGTGTGCACCAGGCTTGAGTGTTAACATATATTGAATAGTATAAGCAGATTGCATAGGTAAACGCTTAAACTATATAGAGGTGGTAAAACTGCTCAGTGATTGTCCAATCATAATTGAAAATGTGTAACAGGCTTAAAGAGACTCCGTAACAAAAATTGCATCCTGTTTTTTATCATCCTACATGTTCCAAAAGCTATTCTAATGTGTTCTGGCTAACTGCAGCACTTTCTACTATGACAGTCTCTGTAATAAATCAATGTAGCTTTCCCCTGTCAGACTTGTCGGCCTGTGTCTGGAAGGCTGCCAAGTTCTTCAGTGTTGTGGTTCTGCTATGAACTTACCCTTCCTGGCCCGTCTATGCACACTGCCTCTGTGTTATTTAGATAAGAGAGAAGAGAGAAGCTGCTCTAATCAGCTGGATAAATCGTCCTCTGAGCTGGCTGGGCTTTCACATACTGAGGAATTACAAACAAGGGCAAAGCTGTTTGCAGGAAGAAAAGAGCAGCCTGAAACTTCAGTGCATGGGGGAAAGAAACACACAAATGATCTCTTGAGATTCAAAAGGAATGCTGTATACAGCCTGCTTATGTATGGATGTATTTTCTATGTGTGGACATACTGTACATCAACCTACTTCCTGTTTTGGTGGCCATTTTGTTTGTTTACAAACAAACTTTTTAAAACTGTTTTTAACCACTTTTAATGCGGCGAGGAGCGGCGAAATTGTGACAGAGGGGAATAGGAGATGTCCCCTAACGCACTGGTATGTTTACTTTTGAGCGATTTTAACAATACAGATTCTCTTTAAAGGTGCCCACTAATGATACAATCTTCATTGTACAACCTTACCAAATCAATGCAGTAATGGCTGGTTCACACTCAGAGTACAAATCGCGATTTTGCAGCTTAAAATTTTGTGATTTTGCAGCTATTTGCGATTGTGAGTCCTGTTCAATAGAATTATAAAGAGAACCTGAACTGAAAATAAAAAGTCAAAATAACCATACCCAGGTCATACTTACCTCCTGTGTAGTCTACTCCTCGATCTCTTTCGTCTCTCCTGCGTCCTGTTTGTCCACTGCGATCAATGGATTTCTCCATCCTCTATTTTAAAAATAGCCATTACCCCCTAACAGCTTACTGGTCAGCACACTAATATCATCCACTTGAGCCATAGGGAAACATGGACATTACCTTGCACATTCAGTTGTAACTGACAGCTGCTGATATATAACTGACAGCAACTGGTATATTTCAGTTCTGACAAAATATTGTCAGAACTGGAAGGGATCACTGTAAAAAGAAAATGGTGAACTTCTGAGAGGAAATGATGGTGAAGTTATTATGTAATATTCATTTGCAGCTATGTCATGTGTTTATTTTAAATAATTTTCCTCACTTCAGGTTCCCTTTAATCACAATGCAATCACCCCAAACATTTTGCATGCAACACGTTTGCTATTTATGCAAATCGCAAATGCTGCAGTGAGAATGATTCCATAGGGATACATCAGCACAGCGCCTTTGCTGATCGCCGGCGATTAGCAAAGTGCTGAAAAGCACCCCAGTGTGAATCAGCCCTGAGGGCAGTACAGATTGCTGTGTATTGCTTGTGGACAAGTATTAAAATAATGTTCCAAATAAATGGAGGTTGTACCCATTATCTGTATAGTGGTTCTAATAAAAGGAGGCCCTGCCCAGTATTAGTATAGTGTTCCTAATAAAGGGAGGTCCTGCCCAATAGTAGTATAGGGTTCCTAATAGCGGGAGGCCCTGCCCAGTATTAGTATAGTGCCCTTATAAAGGGAGGCCCTGCCCAGTATTAGTATAGTGCCCTTATAAAGGGAGGCGCTGCCCAGTATTAGTATAGGGTTCCTAATAAAGGGAGGACCTGCCCAATATTAGTATAGTGTTCCTAATAAAAGGGGGGCCTGCCCAGTATTAGTATAGTGGTTCTAATAAAATGGGGGCCCTGCCCAGTATTAGTATAGTGTTCCTAATAAAGTGAGGCCCTGCCCAGTATTAGTACAGTGTTCCTAATAAAGGGAGGCCCTGCCCAGTATTAGTGCAGTGTTTCTAATAAAGGGAGGCACTGCCCAGTATTAGTATAGTGTTCCTAATAAAGGGAGGCCCTGCCCAATATTAGTATAGTGTTCCTAATAAAGGGAGGCCCTGCATAATATTAGTATAGTGTTCCTAATAAAGGAAGGCTCTGCCCAATATTAGTATAGGGTTCCTAATAAAGGGTGGCCCTGCCCAGTATTAGTACAGTGTTCCTAATAAAGGGAGGTCCAGCCCAATATTAGTACAGGGTTCCTAATGAAGGGAGGCCCTGCCCAGTATTAGTACAGTGTTCCTAATAAAGGGAGGCCCTGCCCAATATTAGTATAGGGTTCCTAATAAAGGGAGGACCTGCCCAATATTAGTATAGGGTTCCTAATAAAGGGAGGCCCTGCCCAATATTAGTATAGGGTTCCTAATAAAGGGAGGCCCTGCCCAATATTAGTATATTGTTCCTAATAAAGGGAGGCCCTGTCCAGTATTAGTAGAGGGTTCCTAATAAGGTGGGACACTGCCCAGTATTAGTATAGTGTTCCTAATAAAGGGGGGCCCTGCCCAGTATTAGTAGTGTTCCTAATAAAGGGAGGCCCTGCCCAATATTAGTATAGGGTTCCTAATAAAGGGAGGCCCTGCCCAGTATTAGTATAGTGTTCCTTATAAAGGGAGGCCATGCCCAGTATTAGTATAGTGTTCCTAATAAAGGGAGGCCCTGCCCAGTATTAGTATAGTGTTCCTAATAAAGGGAGGCCCTGCCCAATATTAGTATAGGGTTCCTAATAAAGGGAGGCCCTGCCCAATATTAGTATAGTGTTCCTTATAAAGGGAGGCCATGCCCAGTATTAGTATAGTGTTTGAAATAAAGGGGGGAGGGGCCTGCCCAGAAATAGTATAGTGTCCCTTATAAAGGGAGGCGCTGCCCAGTATTAGTAGTGTTCCTAATAAAAGGGGGGCCTGCCCAGTATTAGTATAGTGGTTCTAATAAAATGGGGGCCCTGCCCAGTATTAGTATAGTGTTCCTAATAAAGGGAGGCACTGCCCAGTATTAGTACAGTGTTCCTAATAAAGGGAGGCCCTGCCCAATATTAGTATAGTGTTCCTAATAAAGGGAGGCTCTGCCCAATATTAGTATAGGGTTCCTAATAAAGGGTGGCCCTGCCCAATATTAGTATAGGGTTCCTAATAAAGGGTGGCCCTGCCCAGTATTAGTACAGTGTTCCTAATAAAGGGAGGCCCTGCCCAATATTAGTATAGGTTTCCTAATGAAGGGAGGCCCTGCCCAGTATTAGTACAGTGTTCCTAATAAAGGGAGGCCCTGCCCAATATTAGTATAGGGTTCCTAATAAAGGGAGGACCTGCCCAATATTAGTATAGGGTTCCTAATAAAGGGAGGCCCTGCCCAATATTAGTATATTGTTCCTAATAAAGGGAGGCCCTGTCCAGTATTAGTAGAGGGTTCCTAATAAGGTGGGACACTGCCCAGTATTAGTATAGTGTTCCTAATAAGGTGGGGCACTGCCCAGTATTAGTATAGTGTTTCTAATAAAGGGAGGCCCTGCCCAATATTAGTATAGGGTTCCTAATGAAGGGAGGCCCTGCCCAGTATTAGTACAGTGTTCCTAATAAAGGGAGGCCCTGCCCAATATTAGTATAGGGTTCCTAATAAAGGGAGGACCTGCCCAATATTAGTATAGGGTTCCTAATAATGGGAGGCCCTGCCCAATATTAGTATATTGTTCCTAATAAAGGGAGGCCCTGTCCAGTATTAGTAGAGGGTTCCTAATAAGGTGGGACACTGCCCAGTATTAGTATAGTGTTCCTAATAAGGTGGGGCACTGCCCAGTATTAGTATAGTGTTCCTAATAAAGGGGGGCCCTGCCCAATATTAGTATAGTGTTCATAATAGCGGGAGGCCCTGCCCAGTATTAGTATAGTGTCCCTTATAAAGGGAGGCGCTGCCCAGTATTAGTATAGTGTTCCTAATAAAGGGAGGCCCTGCCCAATATTAGTATAGGGTTCCTAACAAAGGGAGGCCCTGCCCAGTATTAGTATAGCGTTTCTTATAAAGGGAGGCCCTGCCCAGTATTAGTACAGTGTTCCTAATAAAGGGGGGCCCTGCCCAATATTAGTATAGTGTTCCTAATAAAGGGTGGCCCTGCCCAGTATTAGTACAGTGTTCCTAATAAAGGGAGGCCCTGCCCAGTATTAGTACAGTGTTCCTAATAAAGGGAGGCCCTGCCCAGTATTAGTACAGTGTTCCTAATAAACGGAGGCCCTGCCCAATATTAGTATAGGGTTCCTAATAAAGGGAGGCCCTGCCCAATATTAGTATAGTGTTTCTAATAAAGGGAGGCCCTGCCCAGTATTAGTACAGTGTTCCTAATAAAGGGAGGCCCTGCCCAATATTAGTATAGGGTTCCTAATGAAGGGAGGCCCTGCCCAGTATTAATACAGTGTTCCTAATAAAGGGAGGCCCTGCCCAATATTAGTATAGGGTTCCTAATAAAGGGAGGACCTGCCCAATATTAGTATAGGGTTCCTAATAAAGGGAGGACCTGCCCAATATTAGTATAGTGTTCCTAATAAAGGGAGGCCCTGCCCAATATTAGTATATTGTTCCTAATAAAGGGAGGCCCTGTCCAGTATTAGTAGAGGGTTCCTAATAAGGCGGGACACTGCCCAGTATTAGTATAGTGTTCCTAATAAAGGGGGGCCCTGCCCAGTATTAGTACAGTGTTCCTAATAAGGTGGGACACTGCCCAGTATTAGTATAGTGTTCCTAATAAAGGGGGGCCCTGCCCAGTATTAGTAGTGTTCCTAATAAAGGGAGGCCTTGCCCAATATTAGTATAGGGTTCCTAATAAAGGGAGGCCCTGCCCAGTATTAGTATAGTGTTCCTTATAAAGGGTGGCCATGCCCAGTATTAGTATAGTGTTCCTAATAAAGGGAGGCCCTGCCCAGTATTAGTATAGTGTTCCTAATAAAGGGGGGCCCTGCCCAGTATTAGTAGTGTTCCTAATAAAGGGAGGCCATGCCCAGTATTAGTATAGTGTTCCTAATAAAGGGAGGCCCTGCCCAGTATTAGTATAGTGTTCCTAATAAAGGGAGGCCCTGCCCAATATTAGTATAGGGTTCCTAATAAAAGGAGGCCCTGCCCAATATTAGTATATTGTTCCTAATAAAGGGAGGCCCTGTCCAGTATTAGTAGAGGGTTCCTAATAAGGTGGGACACTGCCCAGTATTAGTATAGTGTTCCTAATAAGGTGGGGCACTGCCCAGTATTAGTATAGTGTTTCTAATAAAGGGAGGCCCTGCCCAATATTAGTATAGGGTTCCTAATAAAGGGAGGCCCTGCCCAGTATTAGTACAGTGTTCCTAATAAAGGGAGGCCCTGCCCAATATTAGTATAGGGTTCCTAATAAAGGGAGGACCTGCCCAATATTAGTATAGGGTTCCTAATAAAGGGAGGCCCTGCCCAATATTAGTATATTGTTCCTAATAAAGGGAGGCCCTGTCCAGTATTAGTAGAGGGTTCCTAATAAGGTGGGACACTGCCCAGTATTAGTATAGTGTTCCTAATAAGGTGGGGCACTGCCCAGTATTAGTATAGTGTTCCTAATAAAGGGGGGCCCTGCCCAGTATTAGTAGTGTTCATAATAAAGGTAGGCCCTGCCCAATATTAGTATAGTGTTCATAATAGCGGGAGGCCCTGCCCAGTATTAGTATAGTGTCCCTTATAAAGGGAGGCGCTGCCCAGTATTAGTATAGTGTTCCTAATAAAGGGAGGCCCTGCCCAATATTAGTATAGGGTTCCTAACAAAGGGAGGCCCTGCCCAGTATTAGTATAGTGTTTCTTATAAAGGGAGGCCCTGCCCAGTATTAGTACAGTGTTCCTAATAAAGGGGGGCCCTGCCCAATATTAGTATAGTGTTCCTAATAAAGGGTGGCCCTGCCCAGTATTAGTACAGTGTTCCTAATAAAGGGAGGCCCTGCCCAGTATTAGTACAGTGTTCCTAATAAAGGGAGGCCCTGCCCAGTATTAGTACAGTGTTCCTAATAAAGGGAGGCCCTGCCCAATATTAGTATAGGGTTCCTAATGAAGGGAGGCCCTGCCCAGTATTAGTACAGTGTTCCTAATAAAGGGAGGCCCTGCCCAATATTAGTATAGGGTTCCTAATAAAGGGAGGACCTGCCCAATATTAGTATAGGGTTCCTAATAAAGGGAGGCCCTGCCCAATATTAGTATATTGTTCCTAATAAAGGGAGGCCCTGTCCAGTATTAGTAGAGGGTTCCTAATAAGGTGGGACACTGCCCAGTATTAGTATAGTGTTCCTAATAAGGTGGGGCATTGCCCAGTATTAGTATAGTGTTCCTAATAAAGGGGGGCCCTGCCCAGTATTAGTAGTGTTCATAATAAAGGGAGGCCCTGCCCAATATTAGTATAGTGTTCATAATAGCGGGAGGCCCTGCCCAGTATTAGTATAGTGTCCCTTATAAAGGGAGGCGCTGCCCAGTATTAGTATAGTGTTCCTAATAAAGGGAGGCCCTGCCCAATATTAGTATAGGGTTCCTAACAAAGGGAGGCCCTGCCCAGTATTAGTATAGTGTTTCTTATAAAGGGAGGCCCTGCCCAGTATTAGTACAGTGTTCCTAATAAAGGGGGGCCCTGCCCAATATTAGTATAGTGTTCCTAATAAAGGGTGGCCCTGCCCAGTATTAGTACAGTGTTCCTAATAAAGGGAGGCCCTGCCCAGTATTAGTACAGTGTTCCTAATAAAGGGAGGCCCTGCCCAGTATTAGTACAGTGTTCCTAATAAAGGGAGGCCCTGCCCAATATTAGTATAGGGTTCCTAATGAAGGGAGGCCCTGCCCAGTATTAATACAGTGTTCCTAATAAAGGGAGGCCCTGCCCAATATTAGTATAGGGTTCCTAATAAAGGGAGGACCTGCCCAATATTAGTATAGTGTTCCTAATAAAGGGAGGCCCTGCCCAATATTAGTATATTGTTCCTAATAAAGGGAGGCCCTGTCCAGTATTAGTAGAGGGTTCCTAATAAGGCGGGACACTGCCCAGTATTAGTATAGTGTTCCTAATAAAGGGGGGCCCTGCCCAGTATTAGTACAGTGTTCCTAATAAGGTGGGACACTGCCCAGTATTAGTATAGTGTTCCTAATAAAGGGGGGCCCTGCCCAGTATTAGTAGTGTTCCTAATAAAGGGAGGCCCTGCCCAATATTAGTATAGGGTTCCTAATAAAGGGAGGCCCTGCCCAGTATTAGTATAGTGTTCCTTATAAAGGGTGGCCATGCCCAGTATTAGTATAGTGTTCCTAATAAAGGGAGGCCCTGCCCAGTATTAGTATAGTGTTCCTAATAAAGGGGGGCCCTGCCCAGTATTAGTAGTGTTCCTAATAAAGGGAGGCCATGCCCAGTATTAGTATAGTGTTCCTAATAAAGGGAGGCCCTGCCCAGTATTAGTATAGTGTTCCTAATAAAGGGAGGCCCTGCCCAATATTAGTATAGGGTTCCTAATAAAGGGAGGCCCTGCCCAGTATTAGTATAGTGTTCCTAATAAAGGGAGGCCCTGCCCAATATTAGTATAGGGTTCCTAATAAAGGGAGGCCCTGCCCAGTATTAGTATAGTGTTCCTAATAAAGGGAGGCCCTGCCCAATATTAGTATATGGTTCCTAATAAAGGGAGGCCCTGCCCAGTATTAGTATAGTGTTCCTTATAAAGGGAGGCCATGCCCAGTATTAGTATAGTGTTCCTAATAAAGGGAGGCCCTGCCCAGTATTAGTATAGTGTTCCTAATAAAGGGAGGCCCTGCCCAATATTAGTATAGTGTTCCTTATAAAGGGAGGCCATGCCCAGTATTAGTATAGTGTTCCTAATAAAGGGAGTCCCTGCCCAGTATTAGTATAGTGTTCCTAATAAAGGGGGGCCCTGCCCAGTATTAGTAGTGTTCCTAATAAAGGGAGGCCATGCCCAGTATTAGTATAGTGTTCCTAATAAAGGGAGGCCCTGCACAGTATTAATATAGTGTTCATAATAAAGGGAGGCCCTGCCCAATATTAGTATAGTGTTCCTTATAAAGGGAGGCCATGCCCAGTATTAGTATAGTGTTCGAAATAAAGGGGGGAGGGGCCTGCCCAGAATTAGTATAGTGTTCCTAATAAAGAGAGGCCCTGCACAGTATTAATATAGTGTTCATAATAAAGGGAGGCCCTGCCCAGTATTAGTATAGTGTTCCTAATAAAGAGAGGCCCTGCACAGTATTAATATAGTGTTCATAATAAAGGGAGGCCCTGCCCAGTATTAGTATAGTGTTCCTAATAAAGAGAGGCCCTGCCCAATATTATTATAGTGTTCATGATAAAGGGGGGGGCCCTGCCCAGTATTATTATAGTGTTTCTAATAAAGGGAGGCCCTGGCCAGTATTAGTATAGATTTTCTAATAAAGGGGGACCCTGCCCAATATTAGTATAGTGTTCATAATAAAGGGAGGCCCTGCCCTGTATTAGTATAGTGTTCCTAATAAAGGGGGGGCCTGTCCAGTATTAGTATAATGTTTATAATAAAGGGGGGCCCTGCCCAATATTAGTATAGTGTTTGAAATACGGGGGGGGGGGGGGCAGCCCAGTATTAGTATAGTGATCCTAATAAAGGGGGGCCCAGCCCAGTATTAGTATAGTGTTCGTAATAAAGTTAGGCTCTATTAGGAACATTTTACTAATGCCAGGTAGAGTCTAACTTTATTACGAGCACTATACTAATATTGGGCAGGGTCTCCCTTTTATTAGGAACACTATATTGATGCTGGGTAAAGGGAGGCCCTGCCCAATATTAGTAAAGGGTTTGTTATAAAGTTAGACTCTACCCAGTATCAGAATAGTGTACCTAACAAAAGGGGGACTCTAACCAATATTAGTATAGCATTCCTAATAAAGGAGGTACATGCCCAGTATTAGTATAGTGTTCTTATAAAGGGAGGCCCTACCCAGTGTTAGTATAGTGTTCCTAATAGAGGGAGGGCATGTATAGTGTTCTTATAAAGGGAAGCCCCGCCCAGTATTAGTGTAGTGTTTCTAATAAAAGAAGCACATGCCCAGTATTTGCATTAGGCCACATACACACGTGACTGCTGCATTGCATGCCCTGTGACGGTAGAAACGCAACTCAACACAAGTTACTCATGTGTTGCATACAGTCCATAAAAAGTATGCTTCACTGTCACTGCTAACGCATACCGCACGCCATTGTACTGCACTGCACCCACTGTGCTGTGAACGTTGCATACATGGTGCGTTGCAGTGCGGCGAGCCATGATAGAGAACAGCCGTTATACTGCACTGTAACATGCCACTGCGAACCCTTTTGCTACCTGGTTAGATACCCAAATACTGGCTAGCCCTGTACTGCGGTCTGTGCTACACACTGTAATCCTCTAAGATAGATTTAGGCTGTGCCATCTCTCTTCTACTTATAACAGTGGGGATGTTTCCATCCACATACCTGTAGCATCTAAAAATGACTCGCTCCACTCCATTACTTTTTGTCATGTGATCACAATTTCAAGACAGAATTTTTAGCCATTTAAACCTCTTTTGACACACACAAAAAGGCAACAATTCTGATTGAAAAGGTATTTGGTGCTCTATTTATATCCACACCTGTAGATGGGTTTCCATGACACAAGAAACATGAAGACAATTGTCGCTGATGTGAAATCCTTGGTGAGTAATAACACAAGTTTCTGTTATAAAATTATTTTTCCCAAGCAGAACAAAACATTTTTTTTTTCACTGGGGTGAAATGAGATTTAGTTGGTTCAAAAATGCTGACCCGCAGTCAAAACAGGAAGTGGACTGTTTAGCAGTGTGAACTCACCAGTGGTCAGAGTTCATTATTAAAAAATTCCTACACTCAGGACACAAAGGCCTCAATTCACTAAGGTTTATCAAACGCTTTATCAAACGTTTGATAATATACCTCATGGGTAAAATCTAGTTTTGAATTCACTAAGGTGTTATAGATTTATTGAATGTTTTATCGATAAAACATTCAATAAATCTATAACACCTCAGTGAATTCAAAAGTAGATTTTACCCATGAGGTACATTATCAAACGTTTGATAAAGTGTTTGATAAACCTTAGTGAATTGAGGCCAAAGTCTGTTTTGTGTTGTATGATTTCCCACACTGAGAACTTTTAACCAGTGTGAACCTTCTGGTGTATAAGAAGATATGATTTTCTTTTAAATGATTTTCCACAATCAAAGCAAGGATAAGGTCTCTCATTGGTGTGAACACTTTGGTGTTTAAGGAGATATGACTTTACACTGAATGATTTCCTACACTCAGAGCACGAATAAGGCCTCTCTCCTGTGTGAACTCTCTGGTGTTTAACAAGGTCTGACTTTGTACTGAATGATTTCTCACACTCCGAACAGGGATAGGGCCTCTCACCATTGTGAATCCTCTGATGTATTACAAGTAGCGATTTACATCTAAAACATTTCCCACACTCTGAACAGTTAAATGGCCTCTTTCCACTGTGAATCATTTGGTGTACGCCAAGATGTTTTGCGGTTTTAAATGATTTTCCACACTCAGAACATGGATAGGGCCTTTCACTATTGTGAACTGTCTGGTGGTGAAGATGTTCCGACTTTGTTCTGAATGATTTTCCACACTCAGAACAGTTAAAAGGCTTCTCACTTGTGTGAACCTTTAGGTGGGCATTAAGATGTATTGATGCTTTAAATGATTTCCCACACTCAGAACAAGAAAAGGGTCTCTCACTGGAATGAATTTTTAGATGTGTAGTAAGATGTGTTGATGTTTTGAATGATTTCCCACACTGAGAACAAGAGTAGGGCCTCTCATCACTGTGAAGTCTGTGGTGACTTATAAGTTCTGACTTTGATTTGAATGATTTCTCACACTCTGAACAACCATATGGCGTCTCACCTGTGTGAACTCTCTGATGTTCAACAAGGTGTGACTTTTTTATGAATGATTTCTCACACTCAGAACAAGGATAGGGCCTCTCACCACTGTGGACTATCCTGTGAGTAACAAGATCTGACCTTAATTTGAATGATTTTCCACACTCAGAACAAGGATAGGGCCTCTCACCGGTGTTTTGATGTTTGTGAACTGATTTCAGTTTAAAGCATTTTCCAGAGTCTAAACTTGAATACTCCCCACCACTAGAGGGTGGTGTTCCTCCATTTACCATATGATCTATATGAGGTGGGATTCCAGTGATGGGAGAATGTTGTAAGAAACTATTATCTTCTGCAGTATCATCGGGATGAGAAACAAGATGTCCTTCTGAGGTGCTCCTGACATTGTGTCCCCCTGCTGAAGAGATAATATTATTGTTACTTGCATTGTTAACCCAGAAGGCACCAGTATCTCTCAATTAACTGATAACACCAATCACTTTAAGAACATTTAATACCGATAACATGCCTGTGCCAGTGGATAAAGATAAACTTACTTACGCTTCAGCTGCTGGTATCAAGAAGTCATACTCAGGAATGGTGATGGACCTTTCATATGGTGTACAGTATCTCCTCCTCATTTGTTGGTGCTATGATGTTATACTGAGGATTAGCGATGGGCCTTTCATATGGTGTACAGTATCTCTTCCTCATTTGTTGGTGCTATAATGTTATACTGAGGAATGGAGATGGACCTTTCATATGGTGTACAGTATCTCCTCCTCATTTGTTGGTACTATAACATTATACTGAGCACGGCAGTTTCTACGGCCGTGCGGCCCGTGCCGCTGCCCTGGGCGCAGAGGAAGGGGGGGCACTGTGATAGCGGGGGGAGCCGGAGCCGCGGGGAGGGCAGCGCGACCTCTTCCTCCCTCTCCTCTCCCGGCCGCCCTCCATGCTCCACCCTCGGACTGCAGCAGAGTTAGTGCGCAGGGAAGCGCTGCTATACACAGTTACTCACCTCCCTGGATCCGATCGTCGCTCACGCCCTGCTGGTCTCCTCTCTGCAATGTAGCCTGATACACACGTCACGCTGCTTCCTATGTAAACAGGAAGCAGCGTGTGTATCAGGCTACATTGCAGAGAGGAGACCAGCAGGGCGTGAGTGGCGATCGGATCCAGGGAGGTGAGTAACTGTGTATACCAGCGCTTCCCTGCGCGCTAACTCTGCTGCAGTCCGAGGGGGGAGCATGGAGGGCGGCCGGGAGAGGAGAGGGAGGAAGAGGTCGGGCTGCCCTCCCCGCGGCTCTGGCTCCCCCCGCCATTGAGGGGGCACCTACCTACTTAACCTATACTGGGCAAGCTACCTATCTATCCTATACTGGGGGGCACCTACCTAATCTAACCTGTACTCGGGGGCAGCTACCTATCTATCCTATACTGGGGGGCACCTACCTAATCTAACCTGTACTGGGGGCAGCTACCTATCTATCCTATACTGGGGGCACCTACCTAATCTAACCTGTACTGCGGGGCAGCTACCTATCTAACCTATACTGGGGGGCACCTACCTAATCTAACCTGTACTGGGGGGCACCTACCTAATCTAACCTATACTGGGGGGCACCTACCTAATCTAACCTGTACTGGGGGCAGCTACCTATCTATCCTATACTGGGGGGCACATACCTAATCTAACCTGTACTGGGGGGCAGCTACCTATCTAACCTATGCTGGGGGGCAGCTACCTGTCTAACCTATGCTGGGGGGCAGCTACCTATCTAATCTATACTGGGGGCACATACCTAATCTAACCTATACTGGGGGCACCTACCAATCTAACCTATACTGAGGGGCAGCTACCTAATCTAACCTATACTGGGGGGCAGCTACCTATCTAACCTATACTGGGGGCACTTATCTAACCTGTATTGGGGGCACCTACCTACCTAGCTAGCCTATACAGGTGGCAACTATACTGGCTACCTATACTGGGGGCACCTACCTAACTAACCTATACTGGGGGTACCTACCTATCTAACCTATGCTGGGGGCAACTATACTGGCTACCTATATTGGAGGCACCTACCTAGCTAACCTGTACTGGGGGCACCTACTCATCTAACTTATACCGGGGGGGAGGGGTGCCTGCCTATCTAACATATACTGGGGGCAACTATACTGGCTGCCTATACTGGAGGCAACTACCTGGCTAACCTATACGGGGGGCAACTTTACTGGCTCACCTATGCCTGGCCACCTATACTCGGGGGGGACCTATAGCTGGCTACCTATACTGGGGGGGGGGGCGCACAATTTTTACTCCCTCGCCCTGGGTGCATTTTAGCCTAGAAACTGCACTGATACTGAGGAATGGAGATGGGCCTTTCATATGGTGTACAGTATCTCCTCATTTGTTGGTACTATGATGTTGCACTGAGGAATGGAGATGGATCTTTCATATGGTGTACAGTATCTCCTCCTCATTTGTTGGTACTATGATGTTATACTGAGGAATGGAGATGGGCCTTTCATATGGTGTACAGTATCTTCTCATTTGTTGGTAATATGATGTTATACTGAGGAATGGAGATGGGCCTTTCATATGGTGTACAGTATCTCCTCATTTGTTGGTACTATGATGTTATACAGAGGAATGGAGATGGGCCTTTCATATGGTGTATAGTATCTCCTCCTCATTTGTTGGTACTATGATGTTATACTGAGGAATGGAGATGGGCCTTTCATATGGTGTACAGTATCTTCTCATTTGTTGGTAATATGATGTTATACTGAGGAATGGAGATGGGCCTTTCATATGGGGGTTGATTCACTATCACTATAGCTCCACTTACTGCACGCTTAGCGTGTCTCATCAGATTTAGCATGCCTTATTAGAGTAGCATAACGAGCGCCACAAACTTATGCCTGCTAATTGGCAATGACAAGAGCTCCACTCATCCTGCCCTGAGCCCCTGCGGGTCCAATCACTTTAAAGGACATTATCCCCGCACTTTGATTGGCCCAATAGGCTGCCTGTCACTTGACAGGAAACTTGACAGGCAGCCTATTGGGCCAATCAAAGTGGCCCGAATGGAGATGGGCCTCACATATTGTACATATAAGCTGCTGTGTCATGTTATGCCATCAGGAGTCAAATTGTTTGTCAGTGGTCCAGAATGAAATCGATAAATACTGATTTTTTAAAAGTTTACTGTGTGCACAGTGAATTTGCCTCCAGGTGATGAGACGTATGGCAACTGTGGCATAGTAAGAGGGGAATGGCAAGTGTTTGCCACAGGTCTGTGTCCAGCTCTTGCTAGAGGTGATGGCTGAGGTATGAACCACCAGACGTGTGGTGCCATGAAAGAACATTGTGCCTTCAATTACACAACTGGTGCTCACCAAAAGCTGCCAAGGAACAAGTAAATAAAAATCAGAAGTATTTCTAAATTGCTACTTACCAGAATCAATTTCCAAAGAAACTTCCTCTATTTTAATTGTCCTTATCATGTCCCCCTCTTCTGTAGACTGTTGGCTGTCTCTCACATACATTTCCCCTTCTTCCTCTTTAAATGTCCTCATCATGTCACCCTTCTCCATAGACAGCTGATCATCTCTCAAATCCGTCTCTTCTTCCTCCTTAATTGTTTTTATTATTATACTTTCCTCCATAGGCTGTTGATCGCCCCTCATACATGTCTCTTCCTCTTCTTTAATTGTCCTCATCCTGTCACCCTCCTCCGTAGACTGCTGATCACCCCTCCCATACATCTCTTCTTCTTCTTCTTGTTTAATTGTCCTCATTATGCCTCTCTCCTCCATAGACTGCCGATCACTCCTCACATATGTCTCTTCTTCTTTAACCTCATTTTTTATAGCAGTAAGTTCCTTATCCTAGACCAACAAAATGAAATTACATTTTTAATCTACAAGACCAAAGTAAGGCACTACACAATAATATAATTTAAATAGAACCTGAGGTGGATCTTCGGGGGGCATATGGGACACAGAGGCATGTTCTCTGCCTAATAACATGGCTCTGTGTCCCCCAACCGCCACGCTATAGCCCCCGGAGTTTAACAACAAGATTCGTCGCTAACTCGGAGGTAAACGCAAGGGAGAGGAATTCTCTGTTCAAAACGCCCGCCAGGGGTGTTCCTGCAGGGTTTCCTGAGCTGCCATTGGGCAGCTTTCTCTCCCTGCCACTCCCCCGCCTCCCTGCACGCAATGAGAGACACACAGTCTCTTAGTGCAGCGTTGTGACCCAGAGGTCACAAAAGTGAAAGTGGGCCATTGCGGCCCATGGGAGTGGCGGTTTTTGCGGCTACATGATCCTTCTCAGCCCCGCGGATCAGGTAGCCTACTTTTTTTTTTCTTCATTATTTGAGCCCACCTTTGGTTCTCTTTAACACAGTTTAGAGTCACATTAAAGCTCTGTGCACCCTGTTCTACCTACCAGATAATGGTGGGAGATGGTGTGATCTTCTTGTGGACAATCCTGGGAATAAAGAGGACCTGTACATCTCTTTGGTGATTTTCTGATACTCGTTCTATCTATAGGAAACACACACACAGATTGAATACAATGTCCCTATGTGTTTTTGAGACAATGAGGGAATCTAGGTGAACCCTCTGTACTGCTCTCTCTTTTACAAGGAATGTACAGTATATCTCCTCTTACCCTGGGATGGGAGGGGTAGCTGATTGTCTATCATAGTATTCTTGTAAAGGTTGTGTCCTTCTAAATACTGCCCCTCCTCCATGGAGACACAAATGGTGACACCCTTTCTTGTCCTCTTCACATGGTTCTGGTTCTCGTCCATCATCACTGAATTGGTCATGTAACTTGTACAAGGAGCTCCTCTATGTAGATAGATAATAAAGTGAGAATTAACCATACTTTGGTAGACAGAATTCAACTACAATGACCTTGTGTCATCTATAGTTACCATATGTCTGGTAGGGGGCACTGTGCAGTGACAGCACTGGCAGTCCTCTGAGGGCTTTTTTATACTGCTAGCAATTAGCCTTGTGACATGGTTCTGATCACATGCAATTTGCAAAACGCAAAGTCAACTTCATAGTAAAGAAAAACTCAGGGATCCTTTTTTACAACGGCAATCCCATTTCACCCGATCGCAAACATCCTGCCTTCCTGGTTTCTATGTGTTCCTAGTAGCCACAGAAAATGACAAAGTGCATCACCCAAAATGTTGCATTGTAAAAATCACAAAGAAATCATAATGTATTTGCTTTTTGCAGTATAAAAGTGCCCTAAAGCACAGTCAGTGACTTGTCTAACAGTACTGCATGTCCAGCTTTATATTCCTGAAATCCATTGTTTGGTTACTTTACCATTTTGCACCACTACACATTTATTCAAGTTTAAACAAAAATCTGACAAAATATTACACTATGCCACCACCTGGGCTGGGCAGAGGCTTGGCATGCACCAGTCTCTGGGTGCAGAGTCCTGAGGATGTGCCCTCCGAGCCTCTGCCCATCCCTGACACATCGTCTAATATCTATGTTGCCCTCATGTGAATGCCGCACTTATAGGTTTGATTTGAATTTGGTGTACTGGCAATGCTTAGACATGGTTTTATTTTGATTACTAGCCAGACCATCACTTACTTGCCATGCACCCAAATACATTTGAATGGTGTACCACCCCACTTCTGGAATAGCTATACTGTGGAGGGGGGGTGACTTGATACTGGGGGCACATCTGGCTATGCTTAGGAGGTGGCTACATAATACTGGGGACACATCTGGTTATCTATATTGTGGAGGGGCTGACTAACACTGGGGACACATCTGGCTATGACTACTGAGGAGGGGGGCTACCTAATACTGAGGAAACATCTGGCTATCAATACTAGGGAGGGAACTACTTAACCTCCTTGGCGGTAATCCCGAGCTGAGCTCGGGGTATGCCGCCGGAGGTCGCCGCTCAGGCCCTGCTGGGCCGATTTGCATTCTGCAAAAAGCAGCACACGCAGCCGGCACTTTGCCAGCCGCGTGTGCTGCCCGATCGCCGCCGCTCCGCGGCGATCCGCCGCGTGCAGCGGCGAAAGAGGGTCCCCCCAGCCGCCCGAGCCCAGCGCAGCCGGAACAAACAGTTCCGGCCGGCGCTAGGGGCTGGATCGGGCGGCTCTGACGTCAGGACGTCGACTGACGTCCATGACGTCACTCCGCTCGTCGCCATGGCGACGAGGAAAGCGAAACAAGATAGGCCGCTCATTGCGGCCTATCTTGTTACTTTCGATTGCCGGAGGCGATCGAAAGTACGCTTCCGGAGCGCCCTCTAGTGGGCTTTCATGCAGCCAACTTTCAGTTGGCTGCATGAAATATTTTTTTTTTTATTTAAAAAAAACCCCATTTCAGCCTCCCTGGCAAAATAAATAAACCGCCAGGGAGGTTAATACTGCGGGCACATCTGACTAACAATACTGGGACGGGGGAGGGGTACCTAGTACTGGGGGCACATGTGACTAACAATACTGGGGGGGGGGGGACCTAATACTGGGGGCACTTCTGGCTAGCTATGATGGTTGGGGGGGGGGTAACCTAATACTGAGGGCACATCTGGCTATCTATACTGAGGAGGGGACTACCAAATACTGGGGGCACATCTAGCTAGCCAAACTGGGGCAGGGGGGCTACTCTTTTGAATCTCTGCCTCTGGTGCTGGAGGACTTGGTCTCAGCTCTGACCACCACTGTTTTGTTTTTTGGTTGCGTTTCTTCATGCTGTACAACCAGCAGCTCTACTGGCGCTAGTCTACTTTAGGGGACCCAGCAGGAAACCTTATAGCAGGGGTCTCAAACTCAATTTACCTGGGGGGCCGAAGGAAGCAAAGTCATGATGAGGCTGGACCGCATAAGGAATTTCACAATCGTGGCGCATCGCCACCTCTGCCCGCCCCTCTCACACTTCCTACACAGAGAGGGGCGGGGAGAGGCGGCGATCCGTGCGGCGATTGACGTCAGGAGGGGCAGAGCTGAAGCTGAAAGCTCTGCCCCTTCCAGAAAATGCCGGCGGATTGCCCCCGGGCGATTTGGGGGCTCTGCAGCCCTCGTTTAGCAGCGGGGATGCGGCGGATTACTTGGGAGCACTGAAGCGAACTATAAGGAAGCTTTTGCCGGCGAGGGCCACAAAATATTGTATCGAGGGCCGCAAATGGCCAACGGGCCGCGAGTTTGAGACCCCTGCCTTATAGGGAACTGTAATCCAATCACAGCACCCTCTACAGCACAAAGCGTTGTGATATGCCAAATGGTGTGGGCATAGTTTACTACAACCTATCTGAAACCTAACAATTTGAGAGGGCGCTGTCCATCCAATCACATTCGCTGAATTTCCCTATGAGGGTTTCTGCTGGATCCCCTAAATTGGGTGGGCAGCACCCTCTGAAACGGCTAGGTTTCAGATAGGTCCTAGTAAACTATGCCCACACTATTTGTCCAATCACAACATTTCATGCTAGCAGGTGCTGTAATTTAAGAGCTTTTTCCTATGAGGTTTCCTGCTGGGTCCCTAAAGTAGACTAGCACCGTTGTACCATCTATTACTGAGAAGTGCCTCAACTCGTTAATCTTTAATTGATACAACAGTAAAGTGGGTCTTGGCTTATTATTATTTATTATTAATATAGCACTGACATCTTCTGCAGTGCTGTACAGAATCTTGTCACCAACTGTCCCTCAGAGGGGCTCATAACCTAATACCTACCAGAGTCCTATGTCTATGTAAGTATTGTGTAGTGTATGTATCATAGTCTAAGGACAATTTTAGGGGGAAGCCAATTAACTTATCTGTATGATTTTGGGATGTGGGAGGAAACCGGAGTGCCCGGAGGAAACTGCTTGCAGATGCTGACCCGGATGGGATTCGAACTGGGGACCCAGCGCTGCAAGGCGAGTGCTAACCGTGCTGCCCCATAGTTTAACACATTTTCATTTGATTTTGTACTTTCATAGAAAAAAAATCACTTGTTAGATGACCAGCTTTCCCCACTCAATCACATTCCATGGCTCCTAACCTGTCCTACACACACTCTACAGATCCCCCTAACCATCATTCATTGCCCACCCACCTATTTTCCAGTCCCCAGTGTCTGTCTCTCTCTTTCCCACTCTCTGATCTGTACTATGCCCAACGGGAACACATATATACTAATTGTATTAATAAAAAATAACTATTACCTTCCCTACTGCCAGTCCCAGCAAGGTCTTCTCTGACTTCCTGTCTGGCGACTTCACCTCTTCCTGTCTGTGTCCTCCATCTACCATTGGGCATTGGCTACATGCAAGAAGCTTGTGCTGTACATTTACCTGCCGTAGCTGCCGCCTTGTGGAGAAAATACAAACTGCAGTGCTCCATGTATTTATCATAAGGATCCGCTGAAATGTTAACTTACACAAAAAAACAATACATGTGTCCTGGCTACTGGCTATCCTGCTGATCCTCTGCCTCTAATACTTTTAGCCATAGACTCTAAACAAGCATATGCAGATCAGGTGTTGCTGACATTTTTTGTTGAATCTGACAACATTAGCTGCATGCTTGTTTCTGGTGTGATGCAGACACTGCTGCAGCCAAATAGATGAGCAGGGCTGCCAGACAACTGGTATTGTTCACAAGGAAATAAATTTGGCAGCCACCACATATTTTTTTCTTCGGGTTCCCTTTAAAGAGGATCTGTAACCTCAAAAAATCCCCTGGGGGGTACTCACCTCGGGTGGGGGAAGCCTCCGGAGCCTAATGAGGCTTCCCACGCCGTCCTCTGTCCCACGGGGGTCTCGCTGCAGCCCTCCGTGCAGCCGTGACGTAATATTTACCTTCCTGGCTCCTGCGCAGGCGCTCTGACGGCTGTCGGCTCCGAACTACACGGAAATACCCGATCGCCGTCGGGTCTGCTCTACTGCGCAGGCGCAAGTTTCTGGCGCCTGCGCAGTAGAGCGGACCCGACTGAGATCGGGTATTTCCGTGTAGTTCGGAGAGGAAAGCAGCCACAGCGCCCCCGCTGGAGCCAGCAAAGGTAAATATTGAACTGACAGTCGGCACAGTCGCCGGCTGTTCGGAGGGCTGCAGCGAGACCCCCGTGGGACAGAGGACGGCGTGGGAAGCCTCATTAGGATCCGGAGGCTTCCCCCACCCGAGGTGAGTACCCCCCAGGGGATGTTTTTCATGTTACAGAGTCTCTTTAAGTTGTATCTAATGCTTTATACACACTTGAGATAAAAGTCTTTGGAAAAGGCAAGTTCACAGACCAATTTTACCCCCTTCCATGTAGTATGAGAGCCATACTCTACACAGTCTATTCTATGGAGCTGCACTCCCCATCAAATAAAATCTTTGCAGGATGCTGCACACAAAGATGCCCGTACACACTCAAAAGATCATTTATCTGCAAAAAATCTGTTCCTGCAAAAGATCCATTCCTGCAAAATGCATTCGAAGTCTATGAGATCTGCAGATCCTCATACACACCTTGTTTAACAGACATTCATCTGCAGATCAGATCCACCAGGATGGATTTTCAGATCTGCAGATGATTGCCAGATATGCAGATGAAGTCTGTTAACCTCCCTGGCGGTTTATTTATTTTGCCAGGGAGGCTGCAATGTGGTTTTTTTTAAATTAAAAAAAAAATATTTCATGCAGCCAACTGAAAGTTGGCTGCATGAAAGCCCACTAGAGGGCGCTCCGGAAGCGTACTTTCGATCGCCTCCGGCAATCGAAAGTAACAAGATAGGCCGCTCATTGCGGCCTATCTTTTTTCGCTTTCCTCGTCGCCATGGCGACGAGCGGAGTGACGTCATGGACGTCAGTCGACGTCCTGACGTCAGAGCCGCCCGATCCAGCCCCTAGCGCCGGCCGGAACTGTTTGTTCCGGCTGCGCTGGGCTCGGGCGGCTGGGGGGACCCTCTTTCGCCGCTGCACGCGGCTGATCGCCGCGGAGCGGCGGCGATCGGGCAGCACACGCGGCTGGCAAAGTGCCAGCTGCGTGTGCTGCTTTTTTCAGAAACAAAATCGGCCCAGCAGGGCCTGAGCGGCGACCTCCGGCGGCATACCCCGAGCTCAGCTCGGGATTACCGCCAAGGAGGTTAGGTGTGTATGATGATCTGCAGATCTCATAGACTATGAATGCATTTTGCAGGAATGGATCTTTTGCAGGAACAGATCTTTTTGCAGATAATGATCTTTTGAGTCTGTACAGCATCTGTGTGTGCAGCATCTTGCAAAGATTTTATCTGATGGGGAGTGCAGCTCCATAGAATAGACTGTGTAGAGTATGGCTCTCATACTACATGGAATAGGGTAAAACTGGTCTGTGATCTTGCCTTTTCCAAAGACTTTTATCTCAAGTGTGTATGAAGCATTAGTCAGCAACACCTGATCTGCATGCTTGATGAGGGTCTATGGCTAAAGGTATTACAGGAAGAGGATCAGCAGGACAGCCAGGCAAGTGGTTTTTTTTTGTTTTGGTTTTTGCCAAAGCAAATAAATATGGCAGCCTCCATATCCTTCCCAGTTAAAGTGTGTTTTAAGACTGCCATACACTGATAGACTTTCTTCCGATCTGTCCAAAAGATAGATACCTCTCTGATCGACATCTGATTAAGACACATAAAATTTATATTATGCTTTTCTCCTGGTGGACTCAAAGTACTTCAGGCGGGCAGCCACTTAAAGGGAACCAGAGAGGAATGAAATGGGAAAATAGAAAAAAGCTTTTATACATACCTGGGGCTTCTTCCAGCCCCATAAGCCTGGATCGCTCCCACGCCGCCATCCTCCGCTTCCTCCATCGCCGCCACCGGGTCCCGTCACTGCCGGCGGACGCGGCCAATTGTCCGCATCACAGGGTCTCCCTCCTTACCCTTACGCATGCGGCTGCGCAGTAGGCAGCCACAAGCGTAAGTTGTATGGAGGGAGCCCCTGCGGAGAATTGGCCGCGTCCGCCGGCCGACTGGCGGTAATGACGGGACCCAGTACGGGCAGATCCAGGCAGCGGAGGACAGGGGCATGGGAGCGATCCGTGCGTATGGGGCTGGAGGAAGCCCCAGGTATGTAGAAAAGCTTTTATTTTATCCTCTCTGGTTCTATTTAAGGCGCTTTGTGGGTGACCAAGATCATTAGGGAGCTTTGCCCAAAAAATCCTTACTGGTTGAACTCTGGTCAAAGGCTCAAACCCTGCATCTAAGCCTTAGATGCAGGGTTTGAGCCTTTGACCAGAGTTCAACCAGTAAGGATTTTTTGGGCAAAGCTCCCTAATGATCTTGGTGACTCTGCATGGGACCCTGGGGAGGGTAGCATTTGCAGGGGGGACACTTAGGGGAGCAATGATAAGTGATTTTTAATATCCCTCTCAGCTGGATAGCATGCTGGGTAAGGCTGTTGCCTTAGATTCTAAGGCAACAGCCTTACCCAGCATGCTATCCAGCTGAGAGGGATATTAAAAATCACTTATCATTGCTCCCCTAAGTGTCCCCCCTGCAAATGCTACCCTCCCCAGGGTCCCATGCAGAGTATTACTGCAGCAAAGCACTCTGACACTAACCTCTAGAGCCAGTGCACTCCTGCCTCTGTCTTGTAGTGACCCGGGGGCATGTACACACTCATGTACAACACCAGGTGAATGCCAGATGGCTTTGCAGTGCTAATACTCTGCACAGGGTCCTGAGAGAGCAGCATTAACAGAGGGGATACATCACCAGATCCTGCAGTGTTGCCCTCAATGAGTGCCCTGAATGGAATTGCTGTTGCCCATAGCACCATGGTGAGCGGCACAGGGCTATTGGATTTTCCTTTCTCCTACCCCTACTGTCACATCTCCCCAGCAGTGAGTGCTATGGTGCTAGGGAGACTAGGGTAAGATAAACATGCACAGCAGCAATACTATTTGTGGCACTGATGCCCGTAAAAATCAGGGCACAATGACAATTGATTTCTGGCACAGGCTCTGAACCTATACACCTGATTCAAGAGCCTGCTCTCACATACAATAGCCCTGCACCCATCACTCTGTAATCTCCTTATTCATCAGAATTCTGATAACAACAGCCCCCCACCACTTACACACTTTTCCAATTACAATTGAAGAATGGGGCTCGGCTGAAAAACCTAATCTCAGTAACATACCCCAAACTTTCCTGTCCCCCATCTGAAATCAGATGGCCATAGATGAGAATGATTTGTGTTGTATAAAAATATTTATTATTTTATTACACAGAATGTCCACTGAAAATAGTGACTCCATTACTAATGAGGAAAAACACAATATTCCTGGTCTAAAGCTATAATAATCCTAATTTTTGTACAGCGCATTTCTCCTGTTAGACTCAAAGCACTCAAGAGCTGCAGCCACTAAGGGCGCACCCCTTGCGTGCAGTGTTAGGATGTCTTACCCAAGGACTTCTTACTGAAAAGATACTGACCCTAGCCAGGATTTGAACCCTGGTCATCCCATGTCAAGGTAGAACCCTTAAAGGAAAACTTAAGTCAGGAAAAAAAAGTGACATTTACTCACCCGGGGCATCCCTCAGCCCCCCGAAGTTGTATGGTGCCCTCGCAGCCCCGCTCCGATCGTCCTGTCCCCGCCGGCGGCTACTTCCGAGTTCGGCGACAGCCACCGACAGGCTGGGAACGCGGCTGATTTTCTGCGTTCCCAGCCGCTATATCACCCCTCTATGCTGCTATAGCGTATATATATACGCTATAGCAGCATAGAGGGTGATATAGCGGCTGGGAATGCGGAAAATCAGCCGCGTTCCCAGCCTGTCGGCGGCTGTCGCCGAACCCGGAAGTAGCCGCCGGCGGGGACAGGACGATCGGAGCGGGGCTGCGAGGGCACCATCCAGCTTCGGGGGGGCTGAGGGATGCCCCGGGTGAGTAAATGTCATTTTTGTTCCCTGACTTAAGTTTTCCTTTAACCAGTACACTACATTCACACTGGGGGGCACTGCAATGTAACAGAGGCTTAATTCACAGGAACACACATCAATTGTAAGTGTATGCGAAGTTCAGAGAGGCCTCAAGGTGCGTACACACATGTGACTATAGTCGTTTGTAACGATCGTTCCCCGATCTTTACCAACGACGATCGTTACAAAAAACGAACCACCGACTATTAAGGCAAACGACGAACGAGCCAAATCGCTACAAAAGAAAGTTCTGTCTCGGCGGATTTTAACCAACGACGATCGTTTGCAAAAGTAGTACATCGTTGGAAACGGTCGTTCCTACTAGGCTTGACATGCGCATTTCACTATTTCTCCCTGAAACTTCTCATTTTTATGCGCAGGCACAATAGTTGCTTTACGTGATGTAACGTTCGTTCTAACGATCAGATCATTACACACCTTTTAAAACTAACTTTACTTAGGTCGTTCTTTCATCAATTAAAAGTTCGTTCGTCGTTCTCAACGAACGATCGTTGTCGCATGTGTGTACGTAGCATCAGGCCTCTTTTTTTCCACGAACAGTTGATAGGCAATAAAATGCCTCTCAAATTTCACAACTGCTTGCTGCTGCCTAGTAACTGCTCACTGCTGCCTGGTAACTGCTCACTGCCGCCTGGTACCTACTCAACTACCAACAGTTTAACTGTCCGTGAAAAAGAGGCCTTAAAGGGAACCTGTTCTGAGTAAAATTATTTAAAATAAACACATCATGTAACTTCAAATGAACATTAAAGTTACCTTGCCATCAGTTCCTCTCAGAAGCTCACCATTTGCTTCTGACAATGATCCTTTCCAGTTCTGACAATATTTTGTCAGAACTGAAATATATCAGTTGCTGTTAGTTATATATCAGTTACTGTCAGTTATAGCTGAGTGGACAACTGATATGCCCGGTAATGTCCATGTTTCCCTATGGCTCAAGTGGACGATGTTACAGTTTAACAGTGTGCTGACCAGAAAACTGTTATGGGGTAATGGCCATTTTCAAAATGGAGGACAGCGAATTCCGTCAATCACAGTGGACAAACAGGATGCGGAAGAGGAGAAAGAGATTGAGGAGTAGACTACACGGGAGGTAAGTATGACTTGAGTATGTTTATTTTGACTTTTAATTTTCAGTTCAGGTTTTCTTTATAGGATGATTTGGCAACCCTGCTACCACTGTGTGTTTAAGTTGCTGCTGTTCCCAACTGTTTCCTCCTTTGCCATAACACCACCAAGGCCCCTTTTCCATGAGCAGTTGATAGGCAGTGAAAAGCCTCTCAAACTCTCACAACTGCTTGCTGCTGGCTGGTAACTGCTCACTTCTGCTTGGTAACTGCTTGTTGAGCACACAGTTCAAATGCCAGTGGAAATGAGTCCTAAGGCCTCTTTTCCACAGGCAGTTGATAGGCAGTGAAATGCCTCTCAAACTCTCAGGTCTCATTCACACTATAAATCGGTAAACGCTAAGGAAACCGCTGAGCTTTTTTGTGGTGTTTTCCAGCGTTTTCCTCCATCGGTTTTTCAGCGTTTTTTCACTGTATGATATAGTGTTTTCCAGCGTTTTGCAGTGATTTGCGTTTAGCTCTTCCATACAGGAAATGGCCGCTAGACAGGAAACAGAGGTGTTTTAATGGGTAATCTGCTCTGTCTTGTGGGTAATCTGCAATACTTACTGAGTAAAAGCACTGGAAAAATGCTGAGGATTGTGAACAGCCCAGCATTTTTGGTGCGATTTTGAAGCACTCCTATCTTTAACATTGAAGTGCTAATCACTCAAAATCGCTCAGAAATGGTGCAGGCTACGAGTTTGTGTTTCAGGTAATCGCTGAAAAACGCAAAATGCTTAAATGAGAACAGCCACATAGACTTTACATTGCACAAGCTCTTTTCAAAACGTTAGCAATTTCCAACGATGCAGAAATCGCCTAAAAAGCGCTCTAGTGTGAATGGGCCCTCACAAGTGCTTGCTGCTGCCTGGCAACTATTTAAAAAAAATTGTTAGTGAACTTCAGTTCCTTAGTCAAATTTCCAAAACAGTGTACAAACGAGTAGGTAAGCTGGCTGACATCTTTATAGATCCTTTCCAGGGATTGTTTTTGTAAAAAATAAAGGAAATACTGAGAATCCCCCATGAGGAGATGGACTAGTCCAAAATGTCAGCTTGTTACTGTCTATTGTAAGTGACAGCAAAAGGTAAAAAGTAATTTATAGTGCATGTTCTCTGGGAGAAATGTACATTTGAGATGCAGGCATTTTACATTTTTTCGAGGTAGTGGTCCTTTAAAGTGTACCAGTTTTCTGTTCACTGTACATAAAGTCTCCTCTCTTCTGTCATTATCTCCTCTAACTATCTGTCATCTAAGCCAAAGCTGTTCTGACTTAACAAGAAACTACTGAAAATAACAATAAATAAAATGTATTTTTTTTATAGTACTACTTTAACCCTCCTGGCGGTTTGCAAAAAAAATCGCCAGGGGGCAGCAAATCTTTTTTTTTAAATTTTTTTTTTTTTTTTTTTTTTCATGTAGCGAGACAAAGTCTCGCTACATGATAGCCGCTGCTCAGCGGCATCCCCCCAGCCCCTCAAAGAACGGGATCTCCCGGAGGGCTTCCCCCGTCGCCATGGCGACGGGGCGGGATGACGTCACCGACGTCATGACGTCAAAGGGGATTCCGATCCACCCCATAGAGCTGCCTGGCACTGATTGGCCAGGCAGCGCACGGGGTCTGGGGGGGGGGGGGGGCGGCTGCGGCGCGACGGATGGCGGCGGATCGGCGGGTAGCGGCGGCGATCGGGCACTGCACGCAGCTAGCAAAGTGCTAGCTGCGTGCAGCAAAAAAAAAATTATGCAAATCGGCCCAGCGGGGCCTGAGCGGTGCCTTCCGGCGGCATAGCCCGAACTCAGTTCGGGCTTACCGCCAGGAAGGTTAAAAAATATTTAGTCAGTGTTGGCCTGGCCCATTGTAAAATCTTTCCTCAGCTTTTCCTCTCCCCAATTTACATTCTTGAATTTACCACAGGTGGTGACACCGTTACTGCTGGCAGGTGCATCACTGCAGAATGTTTGTTTACTGTCAGTTCCAAAGTCAGTAGAAACAACACCTGCTCTGCCAGAATGCTCTGGGAGGATTCTGCATAATTAAACAACCTCTTTAGGATCCAGGGGCATCCTTCTCCTTTTTTAGCCCTTCAGGTACCCTTTAAGAATGTAAATTGGCGAGAGGAAAAATGTGGGGCAAACACTGACTAAATATAAAGTAATATTGCTAAAAATAAGCTATTTTTTATTAAGTTATATTCAGTAAAGTTAGATCCGGCATATGGGATCATCAAGTGACCTTGGTAGACCTCAGAGGACCATGGACGGCGCTACACCAGAGCATGCTGGGGCACTCCTCCCCCCCCCCCCCAATAACTGTGCCTTCTTAAGTGCCCCCCCCCCCCCCCTCTCCTGCTCAGTTGCAAACCGTTTACTGTTTTCAGGCTGCAGCAGCGTACAGTGGTCAGGATAGGATCTGTAAAAAGAACTCTCCATGTCAGCCTGTCTATGTGTGTGTTAAGTAAACCAAGAGTCTTACCTATTTGCCAAAAATACCTCACAATCCTTGCAAGATCCCTTGTAATTAATGTATCTGGATGACACTTATATTTGTAAAAAAAAATTCTCTCTACCGCCTTCTGACTGTATGTTCTAACATTGTCAGTCAACAGGAATAGAGTCTGAAGAAGGCTTACAAGCTGAATTACTGTTTTTCCTTTACATTAGCCAATCAAGTATAACTTGTATTTTACAGACAGAAAGTTTTGAATCAGAATAATAATCCTGATTCAAAACTTCCTGTCTGTAAAATACAAGCTCTATTCTCCAGCAATGGTTAGCTACTAAGATAAGGAATTACACATACAGTGTTTCTCTTCCTCTTGCTGCTTCCCCCACCCCTTGCTTGAAGAGTCGTGAGACACAGGCTATGGGCTGGAATTATTTGTCTGAGATCTGTCCACACAGGAGCAGCTTGCTAGCAAGTAAGGATTAAAGTAAGGATTAAAGCATGCCAGCAAACTAGCTAAGTACATCTGTTGGTAACTTTTCTCCAATAATAGCACCATCATTTGAACAATCTGCTCTGCTCAAAAGCCTCTGTGATGTTTACATTTGATTTCTATTGTTGCCGTTAGCCTTAATTTTATAACCTGGATTAGGAAAAAGATCTCTAAACCTCCCCATACAGACATGAATTTTGATCACCCAAATGGGCCCCACTAGCCAGCCTTCATGCCCCCTTTGTGCATCCCCAAAAATCTGAAGCTGGAGCTGCCACTGCAGAGGACACCTGTACACTTGCCAGATTAGAGGCCGTGACCGTCTGACTGGCCACCTCAGTCCAAACCAGTGTACCATGTGCACAAGGCTTCTCTCTGCACTCTCACATCCATCGTAACCAAACTGTTCAAACTCTCACTGAAGTCTGCCACAGGGCTGAGGAGTTAGAGATGGAGTCAAAAGCAATTATTAGGTAACTGGATCCGGAGCTGGCTATTCCTAATTAATTTAACATAAATGAAAAAAAAATACAATATGATAAAATGTCCTGTTTCACAGTCAGATAAGGAGGGTACTTATCTGTTGTCCCGACCTGGACAGACACTGTCACTTGCATACCTGATGTATAACTCTTTCAGGCAGAGAAAGAAAAAAAGGATTGCAGCTTAGTAATTTGTGTGCGTCACAGTACATACAAGTCTATCTCACCACGTCACGTTACCTCAGTTGTCCTTTAAGCTGTACTGCTTGGGGGGGGGGGGGGGGGGAGAGAGGGATCCAGACATGCCAGACAGGACTCTCAGCAGTAGGTACGATAGGTACGAGTCTTTATATAACTTTTTTTTTTCCCCAAATGTATCCTTTAAAGCAGGGGTCAGGAACCTTTTTGGCTGAGAGAGCCATAAATGCCACATATTTTAAAAAGTATTTCCGTGAGAGCCATACAATGTTTCAAACTGGGACAGTGCGCATGCGCAGCAGAGGGCTCACGTCCCTATTGCCATGGTGATGTGTATACAGTTGATCCTCCGGGCAGCAGAAGCGTTTTTAGCTTCAGCTTGTACAATTAGCTAGCTGACTTGGGGATTGATTCACTTTGTAGAAGGAGATATCCACACTTTGGCCTAATATGCTGCCTGGCAAGTGACAGGCAGCCTATTGGGTCAACCAAAGTGCAGGAAAGTCATCCTACAAAGTCACTGGACCTAACAGGATCCAGGGTGGGACAATTCGAGCAGCCGTTAGTTTTGGGTGGAACACGAGTAATTTGTGCATGCTGCAGCAGTAGCGTGCCTACTTTGAAAATTTTACATGCGCTGCCACACTGAGCTGCGCTGCTTGAGCAGTGTAGCTTTGTGAATCAACCCCTAACTGTGAGCCAGATGTAGCCATCAAAAGAGCCGCATCTGGCTCCCGAGCCATAGGTTCCCTACTCCTGCTTTAAAGGGATGATTTGACAACCCTGCCGTTTAGACTCAGGCCAGAGTGTGTGGAAAGAATCAATAAAGGTTTTATAATTAATTATGTGTATATCTTTCATACTGCTGGAAGTATCGCCATGATATAAACAAAATTAGTGTGCTAGAGTGATGCTTTCAGAATATGATTATTGTATTGTTTTAAGAATTATTATGATATAACCAAATGAATATGAATATAGAGCTCAGTTATTGTGCCAAGCTTCTTATTCTGTTACAGTGACCTTCCTGAGGAGAAATGGGAGTCCATTGAAAGGGCGGTTTGAACCAGATGATTGTGTCCAAGGCTGGCTACCTCTGAGTTCATACAGAGGAAATGGAAACCAGAAAGTCAGACACGGCCTGAGGGAAGGAAACAAAAGTTGAAACTTATACTACAAGGAATTCTTCTGAGGTCATTCTGAAAGTCATAGTAGGCCCACGCAGTCAGAAGGTGGAAGCTAACTAGTGATGGGAATTCCGACTCTTCTCGGAGAATCGGCTCTTCTGAATCAGCTCCCATTAAAGAGCCGGCTGTTACGGCTCTGAATCGGCTCTGCATTAAATATCACTGGACACCACTCAGAATCGGAGTAAAGCCCCGCCCCCGTCTCCATGACAACTCCAGACTGCTTATCTGACTAGGGCAATCCCTCCTGCTACTGCTCTGCTCCGCCCCATACACTCCTACAAGCTGAAAGAGGACTACATCTCCCAGCATGCCTCAGCACCCTTTATTACACAGCAAATCAGAGCTGTGTGGGGCGGCTGAGGCATCGGCTCTTTCAAAACTGAGAGCCAGCTCTTTTCGTTCGCAGCAAAGAGCCGGCTCTTAGAGCCGGCTCGTTCGCGAACGACACATCACTAAAGCTAACACTTGCCAGTGATGATTGGATTGACAGAAAGAGACAGCCTAGAGGAATAGGTTAAAGAGGGTTTAAAACAGAAGGGAAAAAGAACTTTGCTTTTCTGTATCAGTGAGGTTGGGGGTAGACTGCTGCCTTTGTAAGATGGCACAGGAATGCCCTTGATCAAGAATAAAGATTCCACTGTATCTTGGCACTAAGAAGAGAGTCTGTGAGTTTATTTTTCCTTCCACATCTGTCAGCAGGGCAAGTAGGAATCCTTACTTTACCACCAAATCAATGGCGAAATGGATCCTCTTCAGTGGACAGTTATCTGCCAAGCAGCATGGGGCCACGAGCCTGCAGCCGTTAGCCTAGGAAGTACTACATACATGAACGGAAGAGGATGGGGTTTGGCACATAAATAAAAAAAAGGGGCTGATGCTAGTCATAGCAATGGATAACTATTTATTCTGACATAAAATAAATGTAGTACAATCTAAAGGGTAACACGCTTTATGAGGGACACAGAAAGATTGTGGCATACTCATTGTATCTGTGACCCCCACTATTGGTGCTTTTCACACATAGGGAATGCCTCTGGTCTCTGCTCTCTCTCCATCCAATCTAGAAAAGAAGGACTGTATGTGCGGTGCGGTGTGTAGAGAGAGATGGTGGAGAGGAGATGTAGCAAAATCAGGGTTTAAAATGCTTACTTAATAAAAAGGCGCCTGGAAATTTGGGCACCCAGAAAAGCCAATACTAGAATATCAGTAAAGTTACTTATATTCTACCATTAAAGTGTAAAGAATGATTGTAAAATATTTTACTATAGGTGAGCCTCCCCCCACCCCCTACTCTCACACAGATCGCTCCCCTTGACGCCTAACCCTAAAGCTAGGTCCACACTTGTCCATGACAGATCAGATCTGTTTGAAACGGATCCGGTTTGGTAATTTTTTCTTCTTCTGTTTTTAACCTTTTAAATATTTTTGGAGCATAGGTTTCCAGTCCGGGGAAATGTATGTCGGGAAGGGGGGGTGGTGGAGGGGAACAAACTGGTGGGGAAGGCAGCCAGGAAGGGGGTGACAGCAGTCGGCGGGGACCACTCCCTCACCTGGGTCCCCCCATCCCCGCCCCCTCCAGCTATTTGTGCAAAACTTGTTAAAATGTAAAGTATGCAGCGAGTGGGGGAGCGTACCTTCTCTCCTTCCGTTCCACCACTCGCCGCTTGACCTCCTGCAATGTCGCCTTCTATACTTCGGAGGGCGGCATTGCAGGAAGTGACGCGGCGAGAGGAGGAAGTGGAGAGAAGGTAATCTCCCCACATACTTTACATTTTAACAAATTTTGCACAAATAGCGGGAGGGGGAGCGGGGAACACAGGTGAGGATGGTGGCGACCCCCCTGCCTCACCGACCGCTGTCACCCCCGTCCTGGCTGCTACCCCCTCCAGCATGGCGGCCCCCTCCCCACCCACAGGCTGTGACACAGAAAATTATCCGTTTCTATGTCCAAAACTGCCTGTGTAGAGGGGGATCCGTTTTTACACTGCCCTTCACTACCCCTCTCTGTGTATGCGGGAGCGATCAAGGTCCAGGAAAATGCTGCAAATCCGGACCATCCGTTCAGGTTTTTAAAACGGGTACCCCTGAACACAGACAGATCCGTTTTTTTTTAAGTGAAGAAGGATGCTATTTTTTAACATTGGTATCCATGGCTCTGTTTTTGATCTGGGCCAAAAAACGGAGCCACGGATACGTTTTTAAAACAAGTGTAAATCTACTCTAATCGTCCCCTCCTATGATCTAAATCAGTAAACACATCATAAAACTAATAGGAGGAATAAAAATCTAGAAAAAAATATGCACACAAAACTTGAATTGTTTATGTGTTTATTTCTATTTACAGTGAGAGAAAGTTTAAAATCAGGTGGAATCTAACCGTAAAATGTATTGTCTGACTGCCTTCCAGTGAGGTATAAATGCTGTAAGAAAAGTCCCAAAGCACACAGCAATGAACAGGGTTATTTTTTTTTCATTCAACAAAAAGGCCTCAATTCACTAAGCTTATCTCCTGTCTTTAACCATCCTGGCGGTATGGACGAGCTCAGCTCGTCCATTACTGCCGGAGGCTGCCGCTCAGGCCCTGCTGGGCCGATTTGGCTCAAATAAAAAGCAGCACATGCAGCCGGCACTTTGCCAGCCGCGTGTGCTACCTGATCGCCGCGGCGGCGATCCGCCGCGAGCAGCGGCGAAAGAGGGTCCCCTCAGCCGCCCGAGCCCTGCGCAGCCGGAACAAAAAGTTCCGGCCAGCGCTAAGGGCTGGATCGGAGGCGGCGGACGTCAGGACGTCGGCTGACGTCCATGACGTCACTCCGCTCATCGCCATGGCGACGAGGTAAGCGAAACACGGAAGGCCGCTCATTGTGGCCTTCCGTGTTACTTCTGGCCGCCGGAGGCGATCAGAAGAACGCATCCGGAGCGCCCTCTAGTGGGCTTTTGGCTGCATGAAATAGTTTTTTCTTTTTATTAGAAAAAAAACCCTCCCGCAGCTGCCCTGGCGATCTTAATAGAACGCCAGGGTGGTTAATAACTCTTCCTGAGTTATCACCATGGTGATAAGGCATGTAGTATTCTGAAAACATTTTACCTCAGGCAAACCTAAAGTTAACTCTTCTGTCTTTAAGTTAACTCTTCAATCCTTAAAACAACTCCAGAGTTTATTAACTGCGTGTGAAAAAAACTACAGAGGTGGTAAATTAACTACAGAAAACGTAACTTAAGGAATGAAGAGATAAAATAACTCTCACTGTGTGGAGGTAAGTTATCTCTTGCCTTATTATCTCCAGCATGATCTTAGTGAATTGAGGCCATAGTCTTTTATATTACCTCAGCAACACTGATGTAACTGGCTTACAAGGTTTATCCAGTTGTGATGGCTCAAAACCCACTGCCTCATCTGCTAGCCACCTTACCTAGTGTCTTCAGCCCACTACCTTGTAGATTGTAAGCTCACAAGAGCAGGGACCTAACCCTAGTGTTTCTTCTGTACCTACTCAATCTAATGAACGTGTATCTGTATTGCTGGATGTTTTCATAACAAGCATGAGTTATTTTATTTTTTGTGCTTGTTTTCTGCATGTTCTGACAATATTGTACACATTTTATGAATGTATTTATAGTAACTTCGATTGTCTTCATTATACTCTGTGCAGTCCTGCTGGGTCTATTTGGCTGCAGTAGAGTCTAACTAACACCAGGAAAAAAGCATGCAGATAATCTTGTCAGATCGGACAAGAATGTCATGAACACCTGATCTGCTGTATGCTTGTTCCGGGTCTATGACTAAGAGTATTAGAGGCAGAGGATCAGCAGGAGAGCCAGGCAACTGCTATTGCTTAAAAGGAAATAAATATGGCAGCCTTCATATACCTCTCACTTCAGTTATCCTTTTAATCCCTTGGTGAGATCACAAAGCAGGTAATTAATGTGCCCAATAGGATGCCCACTAAAAAGTATTCTGTTTTGTCAATGGTGTCCCACACAGGGAACAGAAACAAAGGTTTTCACTGATGTGGACACTCTCTTGTTCAGTAAGATCATATTTTCCTTCTGAGGATTCCCCACAATCAGAACATAAATAATTGACCTTTAGCAAGTACAATCATTTCGATACGAAAAAAGAAAATATTATGTATTAAATGAGGTCTTGTGCTTCCAACACAGACATGCCTCCAATGCTGTGATCTCTCTGGTGTTTAACCTATTTACCACCAGGGGCGTAGAAACACGTACCGCCCCAGGTGGTGCCGCCGCTGTCCGCGCTCCTGCTCGCTCCCGCAAGCGCTCGGGCACTCCGCCGCCCGCTCGCCTGGAGATCAATGAACGGGAAAAACCATTCCCGTTCGTTGATCTCAGCCCCCCAGCAATGATCGGCTGCTTCTATGAGAAGCAGTGCGATCATTGTGATTTTCCCAGCCTCATTGTGCTTCCTGTAAGCGTACTTCCGGATGCTTACAGGTCGCATGAACAAAAACTTACTGTGGCCATCTTGTGGCCAAATAGTAAAACTACATCCAAAAACATTTTTCATAAATAAATACCTAGTTTTACATTATAAATTAACTCATTACCTCCCACACGCCCCCAATTTTTTTTTTTTTGTAATAAAAAGAAAAAAAAAATTACAATAAAAAAAAAATAACATACATAAATAGTTACCTTAGGGACTGAACTCTTTAAATATTTATGTCAAGAGGGTATAACACTGTTACTTTATAAGCTATGGGCTTGTAATTAGGGATGGACGCAAAACTGAAAAAAATGCACCTTTATTTTCAAATAAAATATTGGTGCCAAACATTGTGATAGGGACATAATTTAAACGGTGTAATAACCGGGACAAATGGGCAACTACAATACGTAGTTTTAATTATGGAGGCATGTATTATTTTAAAACTATAATGGTCGAAAACTGAGAAATAATGAATTTTTTCCGTTTTTTTCTTATTCTTCCTGTTAAAATGCATTTACAGTAAAGTAGCTCTTAGCAAAATGTACCACCCAAAGAAAGCCTAATTGGTGGCAGAAAAAACAAGATATAGATCAGTTCATTGCGATAAGTAATGATAAAGTTATAGATGAATTAATGGAAGGAGCGCTGAAAGGTGAAAATTGCTCTGGTGGTCAAGTGGTTAAGAAGAAGGTCTGACTTTGCGATGGATGATTTCCCACACTCTGAACAGGCACAGGCCTTCTCACAAGGGGAAACAGTCTGGTGAATAACAAATACAGAATATTGATGACACTCTTCTTAAAGTAATCCTGAAGCTAAAATAAACGCATGAGATAGTGAATTGTATGTGTAGTACAGCTAAGAAATAGAAAATTAGTAGCAGAGAAAAGAGTCTTATACTGTTTCCAGTACAGGAAGAGTTAAGAAACATCAGTTGTTATCTATGCAAAAGAGCTTCTCTGAGCCCTCCAACCCAACTTGGGTTGAGGACAGTCCTCTTTTCTGAAGCACTTATACATCAAATAAACAGTGAGAGACAGATTGAGATAAGGTTTTACTGCAGGAAAGTCCAAATGGTCATTAGCTCTGCTCTGTTTCATAGTTTAAAATACAGTGTGGTTTGTAAACTGCAAATATGACAGAATGATGCAATGTTAATATATATATATATATATATATATATATATATATATATATATATATAAATTTGAGACTCTTTTCTTTGCTACTAATGTTCTATGAATTATCTGTACTATACATACAATTACATCATGATTTTTTTATTTTTTTTTTGCTTTAGGTTTGTTCCAAATATCACATTTGATCTGACATTGTCAAGCTTAGAACACATCTAGGACTTCTCACCAGTGTGAACTCTCTGGTGTTTAACAAGCTCTGACTTTTTTTCTAAAAGTCTTCCCACAATCAGATCATGGATAAGACACCCCACCTATGTCAATCCTCTGGTTTCTAACATGTTTTGACTCAGTCATAAATGATTTCCCACACACAGAACAAGTGTAGAGCCTCTCACCTGTGTGAACTCCGTAGAGTTTAACAAGGTTTGACTTTGTTCTGAATAGTCTACCACACTCATTCATAAGGCTTCTCTCCAGTGTGAACTCTTTCATGTCTAAAAAGTTCTGACTTGTATAAAAATGTTTCCCACACTCAGAACAAGGATGCGGTCTCTCTCCAGTGTGAGCAAATTGGTGTCTACCAAGCTCAGATTGAAATCAGAAAGACTTTCCACACTCAGAACAAGGATGGAGACTCTCACCAGCGTGAACACTCTGATGTATAATAAGTTTTGACTTTAACCTGAAGGATTTCCCACACTCAGAACATAAATAGGGCCTCTCACTGGTGTGTACTCTGTGGTGGATAGCAAGCTCTGACTTTGAACTGAATAATTTTTCACACTCAGGACAAGGCTAGAGATTTTCACCTGTGAAATCTCTGGTGTTTAACAAGTTTTGCTTTTAACCTGAAGGATTTCCCACACTCAGAACAGTGGTAGGCCTTCTCGCCAGTGTGAACTGACTGATGAAGAACAAGATATGATTTCCATCTGAAAGATTTCCCACACTCTGAGCATGACCATGGCAGCCTCAGTGAATGCGTCTTCTGGTGCGCAGCAAGAGATTCTCCAGATTTAAAACATTTGGAGCACTCTGTACATGGAAATCTCTGACTTGCTTGATGTGTGGGATGACAGGTGACAGCTTGTGGTTCCTTAGAACATTCCACTGCAGTGTCTTCTGAATGTGACATAAGATGTCCCTCTGAGATGTCCCCAACATTGTGTACCCCTGCTGGAAGGAAAAATGTATCAATTAAATGCATGGTACTGTTTCATGATCATGTATGTTAGTCTATTAGATATGAGATCTAAACCTACAGATGCCACTAAGCTCTCTCACAGGTCTGGCAAAACCAGATTGGTTCACAAAGTAAAATACGCTGGTGATATTCAGACATTGCACTGTGGAGCGCAATGCCTGCCATTATATTACATGAATGACAACACATCCACTGTTACAAGTACAGTGAGCGGCACTTACACAACGATTGCACGGAACTTAGATGCGCACACTACGCTGCCAGGACCACTAGAATTAACTCACGAACGTGATCATGTTAACCCCCTTGTAAGATTTGACAACAATAGGGGCGAAAAGCGCAGGTGGGCAGAGCCAGGACGCAATGGAGTGTCGGACCTCCATTGCCCTGCTGATTCCCGCCAGGTGCTTTTGAACAGTAAGCGCGTTGATTGCGGGCACTATCAGTGGCTCACTGGCTGCCTATTGGACTACACTCCTATCTAGCAGCAAAAAATTGGCAGCGCTCCTAATCAGGCTGCAACTGAAATGAAACCAACAGAGGTGTGCAGAGCCTCTTAGGAACTTAAATACACACCTTGAATACAAATGAGATGCAAACTATGCACTAAACACTAATCTAGATAATTTGAATGCAGACTGATACACATGATTGCAGCTAGCCACAAATAGATTTACACTTTTGTACAACAGGAGGAAATGGCAGCACTTCTAAATGCATTCTGCACCTGAATTGACCAGCTGCATAGATGTGCAGAGTCCAAAACACAGGCAGATTACACAACTTGCATTTAAAACACATGCAGCAAAAGGAGGATGTTAGCTTTCAAAACCAGTTTGCGTGCAGATTAATCAGTACTAGACTCTTCCACGACGTTGACGTGCCCTCACGGAGGAGACCTAACTAACAATTAAAACATAGTGTAAAACTGGGGATGCTAGCCATAAATGGACTACACATTTTCTAAAGAACAGCAAGAAATTGGCAGCGCTCCTAATCAGGCTGCAACTGAAATGAAACTGACTGAGTTGTGCAGTAAACCCCCCCTCCCCCCCGGGACTTAAAGAACAACTATCAAAGTTAACTAAAATTCTAAATGCCACACATATTTCCAGGGCTGTGGAGTCGGTCCAAAAATCCACCGACTCCGACTCCTCAGTTTAGGATTCCACCGACTCCGACTCCACGACTCCTCTAATTTGCATATTACAATTTTGTTGATTAAAAGTACGTAACGTGAAATTCGTCTCTTAACTGCCAACGCTTAGGAATTTTACAAGACAACTGAAGTGAGAAGGATATGTAGACTACTATATTTATTCCCTTTAGACTAAAACTAGTCCTTGGTAAGAGTACTTGTAAAAGGTACAAACCGGAACAAAGAACATCTATCAGGCCCTAGGCAATGTAAGTGTGGGTACATGTAAGAATGATGTGCAGGTACTCTGCAGGGGAATGAGGAGATTGTAAACAGACAACACCTCTGTGTTCAATGTGCACAGCATTCTCAGTGGATTCCCTGCAGCTCTGTGGGGAGTGCATATGTAGAGTATAGTACTACTGTGTAACAAAGTAAACCTGAGACAGATGAAATTAAAGTTTTATACATACCTGGGGCTTCCTCCAGCCGCCTTCAGGATAATCAGTCCCTTGTTGTCCTCCTCCACCACCTGGATCTTCTGCTATGAGTCCAGGTACTTGAGCCAGTCAGGCGTAATGCGCATTCACACACTCCGCCGCCAGGAGCATACTACACCTGTGCAGCACTATTGCGCAGGTGCAGAATGTTCCTGGCTGTGGGAACGGCATGCGGCCGGACAGCGCTGACTGGCTGAATTACCAGGACTCATAGCAGAAGATCCGGGTGGTGGAAGACAGTGAGGGACTGATTAGCCTGAAGGGGGCTGGAGGAAGCCCCAGGTATGTATAAAACTTTACTTTTCATCCGTCTCAGTTTCCCTTTAATTTGTAGTCACCAAACCAAATTTTAATAACATATCAAATTATTTGATTTCATCAGCAAAGGGAGTGCATACATTTGCATAAATCAGCATCAATGCAGAATTATTTCCATCTCGTTGACCATCTCTATTAGTGACACAGCTACACATCAGGCTTTATACTTACAGTATAGATGTTATTTAGTATATATAAGAGATTCCTGTGTACACATCATATATACAGTCACAATCAGATATGTATATCTGACTTTAAAAATACGGGGACTGCTTTATTGAAGCAGCACAAGTAACTCATTTTGATTGGTTTATTTCATTTTTGTAGACTAAGCACAGCTATTACTGTATATATACTGTATATAGTCTATAGTAATCAGCGCAATAAAAAGTTCTCAATCCTTTTCACTGTGACTTGTAATCTTCTCAATCCACCACCACACCGCTTGTGAGAGGAGCTACAGGACGCGTGAGGGATTGCGGAGGTGCGCGGATGTCAGCTGGACGGCGGTATTGCGTGGAGGAATCAGCCGGACGCTGCTCGCTATCTTAACAAACCCTGCGCTTACTTGTATGCCTGTCATAGACATACATTGTTGACACGTGAGTGTAACAGCTTGTGTTTTTAATGGAATAAACATTTTTAAAGTGAACTGGATTACGCTATGTGGAGCTTGTTTATGCTTTTTACCTTTGAGGATTTGAGGAGGCGGCAGTGAAGAGCCCACATATGACCAGACGGGCTGATTGATTGACTGTACGCATATGATCATTTAGTATGATCTAAGGAGCTGGTGAGTGATCTCACAAGCGGTGTGGTGGTGGATTGAGAAGATTACAAGTCACAGTGAAAAGGATTGAGAACTTTTTATTGCGCAGATTACTATAGACTTTTTATTTGAGATTTATTAATTGACATTGAGGCATCAATTGAAATCGGCAGCATTATCAGGATTGTGTGGTGTGTGTGGAGCTGCGCACGGATATCTTTGTTTTTTATATACTGTATATATACATTATTTTTAATGACTATTATCTGAGAAATAGAACATTTTATCATATTTTCTATTTTAATTACTGTTACAAATTCATTAGGAGTCGGAGTCGGTGCATTTTTTCCCGACTCCGACTCCAGGCACCCAAAATTACCCGACTCCACGACTCCGACTCCACAGCCCTGCATATTTCCAGTATTTACTAGAAAATAGCAATATAAAGCCTTTTTTCATCTTTTCATGCTTTATATGAAGAAAATATGACATTTACAGAGAATTGTTCTCACTGCGAGCATTACAATGAAGGACTGTGTCCAGCACATCCAACATACAGAAACAATCATCACTGGCTCTAATACTGCATATAGAATCTGTTCAGAATGATAGTAAGCAGAAATATAGCTTCAAATGTGTGTAAATAATCATCAGCTGAAGCCCTGTGTTCCTGTCTGTGTCTCTCTGCCACGCAGTGTAAAGCGAACTGTTTACAGCCAGGTTACAGTGAAGCTCTGCCTCCCCTCTCCCTGATTCTGACACAAATTGCTACAAAACAGCTGGTAGACATGGCTTTTCTTTGTACACAGACTGTACTGAGAGACCTCTGCAATGCATTTTATTGTTGCTGGCTAAAAGCTTGATAGGTAAGTGAGGTTTGCAGAAAAACAGTTTCTTTGATAGTTGTTCTTTAAATACACACATTGAATACAAATCAGATGCAAACTATGCACTAAACACTAATCTAGATAATTTGATTACAAACTGATACATATCAATGAAGCTAGCCATGAGTAGACTTACATTTTTTTGTACAACAGTAGGAAATAGCAGGGCTTCCAAATGCAAGCTGCACCCGAATTGACCAGCTGTATAGATGTGCAGAGCCCAAAACACGGGCAGATTACACGACTTGCATTAAAAAAATCTGGTGCAGCCTGCATTTGGAAGCGCTGCCATTTCCTCCTGTCCATGTTTCCATCAGATCCTTGACCCTAAGGTTTCCAGTTCCTAAAAATATTGGCGCTGCTCTGTTTAGCAAAGATTCCCCCAGCCTTCATACCCACCAAAATAAACTTGTACCTCTGATTTGTGTTGCCAATAAGTGCCTTATTGCAAAATTTTGGAAAGACCCCATGCCTCCATCATCATGGCTGCTTCATAAAATATGGTGGATTTATCGCATGGAACAGATCACTCATACACTTAAATCTACCATGCACATACTTGAGCAAATATGGGATCTGTGGATATTGAGATTCCCTTTAGGCCAACTTGCTCTAAGCTAACTTACCTCCTAGCGTTTGCCATATGTTTCTTCTCTATATATGGGCATGTACTTTGCCAAGATACATTTTATTTCCTAGTGGGCCTATCTTTATTTGCAATGTTATTTCTCTACTTGTGATGTCATCACTCCCTGTTTCATATTATCCTGTTTTCAATTTGCCATGTCACAAAAAATGTATAGAATAAAAATTATAATAAAAAAAACAAGACTGGTGCAGTCTGCATTTGTAAGCGCTGCCATTTTCTCCTGTTGTACACTCCTATCTAAAAGGGAGAGCATTCGAGGAGAGGATTTGAGCATGGGATGCAGTACACATGTGGGAGACACAGTGTCTCTTAGAGCACCAGTGGGGCGGTGGTGAGAAGGGAGCTATTTAGCTGTTATTAGTTGTTATAACCAGGATGAATAAGCAAATCAAATGTGTGGGTTTAACTTATAGTTAGCACAGTTTATAATGGATGTAAATGGAGAAACTGCATGTTTTTCTCTTTCTCTCCCTACTTTTCCCTTTAAAATGCATTGAAAATAAGGTAATTACTAAACAAAATTATCACACACTAAAAGCCTAATTTTTCCTGAAAAAAAAAAACAATATATAGATCATTTAGGCATGATTAGTAGTAATTAAGTTATTGGCGAATGAATGGGAGCAGTGCTGATATGTGAAAATTTGTTTGGTCCTGAAATGGTTAAATACAGCATTTGATCTGACATTGTTAACCACCCTGGCGTTCTATTAAGATCGCCAGGGCGGCTGCGGGAGTTTTTTTTTTTATAAAAAAAAAATCTATTACATGCAGCCATGAAAGCCCACTAGAGAGCGCTCCTGACGTGTACTTCTGATCGCCTCCTTGTTTTGCTTTCCTCGTCGCCATGGCGACGAGCGGAGTGACGTCATGGACGTCAGCCGACGTCCTGACGTCAGCTGCCTCCGATCCAGCCCTTAGTGCTGGCCGGAACTGATTGGTCCGGCTGCGCAGGGCTCGGGTGGCTGGGGGGACCCTCTTTCGCCGCTGCTCGCGGCAGATCGCCGCAGAGCGGCGTCGATCAGGTAGCACACGCGGCTGGCAAGGTGCTGGCTGCGTGTGCACCTTTTTATTTGACGAAAATCGGCCCAGCAGGGCCTGAGCGGCACCCTCCAGCGGTAATGGACGCGCTGAGCTCGTCCATACCGCTAAGGAGGTTAAGCTTGAAATACATCTAGGACTTCTCACCAGTATGGACTCTCTGGTGTTTAGCAAGCTCTAAAAAAAAAAAAAAAAAAAAAAAAAAATCTGGCGCAGCCTGCATTTGGAAGTGCTGCCATTTCCTCCTGTTGTACACTCCTATCTAGAAGGGAGAGCATTCAAGGAAAGGATTTGAGCATGGGATGCAGTACACGATGCAGAGACATCTGAGTCGCTTAGAGCACCAGTCGGGCGGTGGTGAGAAAGCAGCTATTTCGCGTGTCCACTGCATTTAAAGGGAACCTTAACTGAGAGGAATATGGATGTTTCCTTTTAAACAATACCATTTGATGGGCAGTCCTGCTGATCTCTTTGGCTGCAGTAGTGGTCGAATCACACACCTGAAACAAGCATGCAGCTTATCTAGTCTGATTTCAGCCAGAGCACCTGATCTGCATGCTTGTTGAGGGGCTGTGGCTAAAAGTATTAGAGACACAGGATAAGCAGGAGAGCCAGACTGGTATAATTTGAAAATAAAAAAATCCATATCCTTCTCAATTAGGCTTACTTTAATGCCAGGAAGCTGTGTAATATTGTTAATATTGAATTTGCATCTGCCTCACATTGGGGTTAATTCCCTAAAGAAAATAGCATGAGCAACGGAATATGTTGGCTTTATAAATCAATAATAATAATAATAACCTTCTGTTACTTACGCTACTTCCACAGCGTGCCTTAAATGTAATGGGCTGCGTGCTACTGTCCACGTAGAGCACGTAATCACAGGAGCGCATACTATACTGCGGGTAGTGCAACATAGCGAGTGCTAGTAACTTATGCCGCCTCCCTGCAAATAAGGAGCGCTTCTCTCCTCCTGTCCTGAATCCCTTCGCTCCAATCTGAAGACAGCCAGCCTATTGGGCCAATCACAGTGCGGAGATCATGTCCTCTGAAGTGATTGAGCCCGCAGGATTTATTTAACTATCCTGTTTATTTAACCTCTCTGGCAAGGGTCTAGTATACAGTGCAGGAGAGTATTAATGTGTAAGCATGACAATATTGTACACAGCATGTTCTGTATGGACGCGTATAACCATCAATACCGCCAGGCAGGTTAACCACTTCAGGACCAAACAAATTTTCACATATCAGCACTGCTCCCTTTCATTCGCCAATAACTTTATTACTACTAACAAGAAAAGTGGGGTGATTGGTAGCACCCCCTGGTGCGATCAGGTCCCTATCGAGATGCGCTCAGCTGCTTCCAAGATATACCACTGTGAAAAAACATAAAAAGAAAAGGCGCTTTGAGCCTTCTGATAATACAATGACCGCTTCTTCTCACCTGATTCAGATGTGGCTGGCACAGCGTACGCAGCCTCAGCACACTTGTGTCCAACTCAGCCGAACCGGGGACCAGGCTCACAATCGTGCGGGCGGATGTGGCGTCACGTCCCAAGATCCTCCGAGGTCGGTACCTATGGTGACCAGGACGCTCGCTATGGAGGCGGCGAGCGGTATTACAACGAAAGTATACTGCTAACGACCTCGGAGGATCTTGGGACGTGACGTCACATCCGCCCGCACGATTGTGAGCCTGGTCCCCGGCTCGGCTGAGTGGGACACAAGTGTGCTGAGGCTGCGTACGCTGTGCCAGCCACATCTGAATCAGGTGAGACCCGCCCTGTAGAAGCGGTCATTGTGTTGTCAGAAGGCTCAAAGCGCCCCTTCTTTTTATGTTTTTTTTTATTACTACTAATCATACCTAAATGGTCTATAAACTGTTTTTTTTTTTTCAGGACAAACTAGGCTTTTAGTGTGCGATAATTTTGTTTCGTACTTACCTTATTTTTTTAATGCATTTTAAAGGGAAAAGAATGGGGAAAAAACAGAAAAACATACTTTCTCCATTTACATCCATTATAGCTTTACAATAAACAGTGCTAACTATAAGTTAAACCCACAAATTGTATTTGCTTATTCATCCTGGTTATAACGACGTTTACATGTTCCTAGCACAATGTATGGTGACACAATTGTATTTGGAAATAAAGGTGTCTTTTTTTGCTTTCTCGGGTCTCGTTCACATTGCGTTTCATTCGCGTTTGATGAGTTTTTTTCTCTCCTCCCGGCGCTCGATGGGCGCTGCGGTTTTTGTAAAGCACTTTAATAAGCACTTTTTCAGAACAATTGTGTTTTTTCTCTCCCTGGTGCAAGTCAGGAAGTGAACTCTTTGACCCGGGAAAGAATAAATACAATATTTATTCTTAAAAACCCTAACACACTCGCTGCACAAAGCAATTTTGTGACTGTTTTGCCTACACCTTCCATTGAGGCGGAATCGCCTCAAAAATGGTCCACGCACCGCTTTGCTGACCGCACTGCGCACGACCCGCGCTGATATGAACATTCTCATATGAACATTCTCATAGACATTCATTGCACAAGCGTTTGGCCGGTGATTTCTAAAATCGCCTGCGTGTGAAAATCGAACAAAAACGCCTCCAGTGTGAACGAGCCCTCATTGTTCACTATATGATTATAATACCTTACTTGCAAAAATAATAGTAATATACACCCTCGTGGTATACATATTTTAGAAGCCAAGTTCCTAAGGTAACAATATATATAGTTTATTTCATATTCTGTCACTTTGTTTTCATTTTACAAGTCTTTTATTTTGGTACAGAATATGCAAAAATATAATTGCCTTTGATTCAGTTTGTGACTAAAAAGAATACACAAGACATGCGCCTCAACCCTAAAAGTCTCTAAACTCTATTCTACTACTTATCACGGTTAAAATGTTACCACGTGTCTCTGGTAGTTTTGTTAAAACTTTTCCAAATTTGATCATAATTTTGAAAATGACTTTTTTATGTTGGAGTGAGTTTGTCCGTACCTATTTTTTATGTGATGTGTGTCCAAGCTTTAAGACACATCAAAATGTATCCTACAACTCGTCACGGTTAAAATGATACCACATGTGCCTCATTTAGTAACAAACTGGTGATGCACTCTCCACAAATACACTGGACGTTTATAAATGTCCAGTTGTCATTAAGTGGTTAAACAGTTCATTTGTTTTGGTTTATGTATGGATGTATAAGATGTAAAAATTAAGTAATGTATACAATCTGCTACTGTATGCTCCTTCAATGTGTATTTTATATGTGTTTACTAATTAACTCTGCCATTGAATTCCCTGGGAGGAGAAGAGGGGTTTGCTGTCATTATTTTACAACTCTGTAGTGATGTTTTAGGTCAGATATAAATAAACAGTGTTATCTAAGATTTTGTAGGAAGGAGAGTGCAGAGACTTATTTTCATGTCATAGGGACAGCAAGTGGTTAACCACTTAATGACAACTGGACGTTGTATTTGTGTAGAGTGCACCACCAGTTTGTTACTAAATGTGGTATCATTTTAACCGAGACAAGTTGTAGAATACATTTTGGTGGGTCTTAAAGCTTGGACACACATCACATAAAAAAATAGATATGGACAAACTTAATTCAACATTAAAAAAAGTAATTTTCAAAATGAAGATCAAATATGGGAAAGTTTTAGCAAAACTACAGAAGATGTGTGGTAACATTTTAATTGTGATAAGTAGTAGAATAGAGTTTAGAGACTTTTAGGGTTGAGGCCCATGTCTTGTGTATTCTTTTTAGTCACAAACTGAATCAAAGGCAATAACATTTTTGCATATTATGTGAAGATTTGTAAATTGAAACTTGGCTTTTTAAATAGGTATGCCATGAGGGTATATTACTATTATTTTTGCAAATAAGGTCTTACAATCATCAATAGTGTACAATGAGAAAGCAAAAACAAAAAACAGAAAAAAAAACACTTATTCCCACATACAAAATTGTCACCATACATTGTGCTAGGAACATAATCTAAACATTGTTATAACCAGGATGAATACGCAAATAACGTGTGGGTTTAACTTACAGTTAGTACGGTTTATTTTAAAGCTATAATGGATGAAAATGGAGAAATAACGTGTTTTTCTCCCTACTTTTCCCTTAAAAATGCATTGAAAATAAGGTAATTACTAAACAAAATTATCACACACTAAAAGCCTAATTTGTCCTGAAAAAAACAATATATATAGATCATTTAGGTTTGTTAAGTAGTAATTAAGTTATTGGCGAATGAATGGGAGCAGTGCTGATATGTGAAAATTTGTTTGGTTCTGAAATGGTTAAATACAGCATTTGATGTGACATTGTTTATTTATCAGATATTTGATCTGACATTGTCACGCTTAAAACACATCTAGGACTTCCCACCAGTATGAACTCTCTGGTGTTTAGCAAGCTCTGATTTTTTTTCTAGAAGTTTTACCGCAATCAGAGCAAGTATAAGACACCTCACCTATGTGAATTCTCTGGTGTCTAACAAGTTTTGACTCAGTCATAAATGACTTCCCACACACAGAACAAGTGTAGGGCCTGTCACCTGTGTGAACTCCGTAGTGTTTAACAAGGTTTGACTTTGTTCTGAATAGTCTACCACACTTATTCATAAGGCTCCTCTCCAGAGTGAACTCTATCATGTTTTCCCACACTCAGAACAAGGATGGAGACTCTCACCAGTGTGAACTCTCTGGAATGTAAAGTTTTGACTTTAACGGCTTCTGGACCACAGTAATGGAAATGTATGCCCTGTTTGTGGCTGCCTATTTCTGTCAGGGAGTAGACTTCAATTACCACTTCGTGTGGACCCGCCATTCCTGCTAATCTCTCTTTCACCACAAGTCCCTTGCTCTGCAGTCTCTGTGACTACAGAGCTCTGTGAGCTGGTCATGAGACAATTTTATTGGCTCCTGACCCTGCGATCACTGTGAGCCTATCCCATTGGCTCACATTGATGACAGGGTGAGGGGCATGCGGCGATGGTGGAGTGGCATGACCAGCGAGAGTGGCGGGTCCATGCAGTGATTAGTTGGAAAGGCCATTTTTGGGGGGCAGCAGTCTCTGGTCCTTAACCACTTGAGGACCTAGGGCTTTCTACCCCTTAAAGAGACTCCTTAACAAAAATTGCATCCTGTTTTTTATCATCCTACAAGTTCCAAAAGCTATTCTAATGTGTTCTGGCTTACTGCAGCACGTTCTACTATCACCATCTCTGTAATAAATCAACTTATCTCTCTCTTGTCAGACTTGTCAGGCCTGTGTCTGGAAGGCTGCCAAGTTCTTCAGTGTTGTGGTTCTGTGATGCATCTCCCCCATCCAGGCCCCTCTATGCACACTGTCTGTGTATTATTTAGATTAGTGCAGCTCCTCTCTGCTCTATTATCTTTTACAAGCTGGATAAATCTTCCTTTGAGCTGGCTGGGCTTTCACATACTGAGGAATTACATACAGGCAGAGCTGTCTGCACTCTGCAGGAAGAAACAGCCCGACACTTCAGTGGAAGATAGCTGCAGGGGGAAAGAAACACACAAATGATCTCTTGAGATTCAAAAGGAAGGGTGTATACAGCCTGCTTGTATATGGATGTATTTTCTATGTGTGGACATACTGTACATCAACCTACTTCCTGTTTTGGTGGCCATTTTGTTTGTTTATAAACAAACTTTTTAAAACTGTTTTTAACCACTTTTAATGCGGCGAGGAGCGGCAAAATTGTGACAGAGGGTAATAGGAGATGTCCCCTAACGCACTGGTATGTTTACTTTTGTGCGATTTTAACAATACAGATTCTCTTAAAGGACCGGCCACTTTTTTTCCATTCAGACCACTGCAGCTTTCACGGTTTATTGCTCGCTCATACAACCTACCACCTAAATGAATTTTGGCTCCTTTTCTTGTCACGAATAAAGCTTTCTTTTGGTGCTATTTGATTGCTCCTGCGATTTTTACTTTTTATTATATTGATCAAAAAAGACATGAATTTTGGCAAAAAAATGATTTTTTTAACTTTCTGTGCTGACATTTTTCAAATAAAGTAAAATTTCTGTATACATGCAGCACGAAAAATGTGGACAAACATGTTTTGGATAAAAAAAACCCATTCAGTGTATATTTATTGGTTTGGGTAAAAGTTATAGCGTTTACAAACTATGGTGCAAAAAGTGAATTTTCCCATTTTCAAGCATCTCTGACTTTCCTGACTACCTGTCATGTTTCATGAGGGGCTAGAATTCCAGGATAGTATAAATACCCCCCAAATGACCCCATTTTGGAAAGAAGACATCCCAAAGTATTCACTGAGAGGCATAAGGAGTTCATAGAAGATATTATTTTTTGTCACAAGTAAGCGGAAAATGACACTTTGTGACAAAAAAAAAAAAAAAGTTTCCATTTCTTCTAACTTGCGACAAAAAAAAAATGAAATCTGCCACGGACTCACCATGCCCCTCTCTGAATACCTTGAAGGGTCTACTTTCCAAAATGGGTCATTTGTGGGGTGTGTTTACTGTCCTGACATTTTGGGGGGTGCTAAATTGAAAGCACCCCTGTAAAGCCTAAAGGTGCTCATTGGACTTTGGACCCCTTAGCGCAGTTAGGCTGCAAAAAAGTGCCACACATGTGGTATTGCCGTACTCAGGAGAAGTAGTATAATGTGTTTTGGGGTGTATTTTTACACATACCCATGCTGGGTGGGAGAAATATCTCTGTAAATGACAATTTTTTAATTTTTTTTACACACAATTGTCCATTTACAGAGATCTTTCTCCCACTCAGCATGGGTATGTGTAAAAATACACCCCAAAACACATTATACTACTTCTCCTGAGTACGGCGATGCCACATGTGTGGCACTTTTTTGCACCCTAACTGCACTAAAGGGCCCAAAGTCCAATGAGTACCTTTAGGATTTCACAGGTCATTTTGAGAAATTTCGTTTCAAGACTACTCCTCACGGTTTAGGGCCCCTAAAATGCCAGGGCAGTATAGGAAGCCCACAAATGACCCCATTTTAGAAAGAAGACACCCCAAGGTATTCCGTTAGGAGTAGGGTGAGTTCATAGAAGATTTTATTTTTTGTCACAAGTTAGCGGAAAATGACACTTTGTGAAAAAACACAATTAAAATCAATTTCCGCTAACTTGTGCCAAAAAATAAAATCTTCTATGAACTCGCTATACTACTAACGGAATACCTTGGGGTGTCTTCTTTCTAAAATGGGGTCATTTGTGGGGTTCCTATACCGCCCTGGCATTTTAGGGGCCCTAAACCGTGAGGAGTAGTCTTGAAACGAAATTTCTGAAAATGACCTGTGAAATCCTAAAGGTACATGGACTTTGGACCCTTTAGCGCAGTTAGGGTGCAAAAAAGTGCCACACATGTGGTATCGCCGTACTCGGGAGAAGTAGTACAATGTGTTTTGGGGTGTATTTTTACACATACCCATGCTGGGTGGGAGAAATACCTCTGTAAATGGACAATTGTGTGTAAAAAAATCAAAAGATTGTCATTTACAGAGGTATTTCTCCCACCCAGCATGGGTATGTGTAAAAATACACCCCAAAACACATTATACTACTTCTCCCGAGTACGGCGATACCACATGTGTGGCACTTTTTTACACCCTAAGTACGCTAAGGGGCCCAAAGTCCAATGAGTACCTTTAGGATTTCACAGGTCATTTTTGTTTCAAGACTACTCCTCACGGTTTAGGGCCCCTAAAATGCCAGGGCAGTATAGGAACCCCACTAATGACCCCATTTTAGAAGGAAGACACCCCAAGGTATTCCGTTAGGAGTATGGTGAGTTCATAGAAGTTTTTATTTTTTTGTCACAAGTTAGCGGAAATTGATTTTAATTGTTTTTTTTTCACAAAGTGTCTTTTTCCGCTAACTTGTGACAAAATATTACAGTTAGACTTACCGGTAACTGTATTTCTAGACGTCATACGGGACACTGGAGATGTGGCTCCGCCCATCCAATCAGTGGAAACCACCTGAAAGAGTAAAAAGAGTATTAATAGCCCCCACCCTCCCCTGGCTCCTCAGTGTAATGCAAGTAACTTCCAACTAAAACACAGAGAAGAGGAGAGGAAATAAGACACCTCAAAAGAAGTGTAACCCATAAACCCCCAATGCAATAGCCGTAAGAGAGTGCGACAGGAATAGAGGTGGGTTGGTGTCCCGTATGACGTCTAGAAATACAGTTACCGGTAAGTCTAACTGTAATATTCTCTAGCCGTCATACGGGACACTGGAGATGATAAACAAGTAGTCTGAAAAGACATAACTAGGGAGGGCCACAACCCTGGAGCACTACTCTGCCAAAACAACACCGTACTATGCATAGGTCCACAGAACCTTATGGGCAGTAAATTCCCATGCAGAACAGTTCTGCCACACAACCGCACTGGCCCTCAGAGCAGGATTGTCAACTCTGCTCTCCCTCTCTACAAGATTTTCAATCTCCACAGCCAGCATAGATGCCGGCCTATATATCAGACCAATTCGAAACAGGTTTGCAGACCAATTCGAAAGAGGCTCAAAGTTAAAATCAAACCAGACGAAGTCAAAACCGATAGAAAGTCATAATCGAAAGACTGAAAGTCATAATCGAAAGACTGAAAGTCAAAATCGAAAGACTGGAAGTCAAAATCGAAAGACTGGAAGTCAAAATCGAAAGACTCGAAGTCATAATCGAAAGACTCGAAGTCATAATCGAAAGACTCGAAGTCATAATCGAAAGACTCGAAGTCATAATCGAAAGACTCGAAGTCATAATCGAAAGACTCGAAGTCATAATCGAAAGACTCGAAGTCATAATCGAAAGACTCGAAGTCATAATCGAAAGACTCGAAGTCATAATCGAAAGACTCGAAGTCATAATCGAAAGACTCGAAGTCATAATCGAAAGACTCGAAGTCATAATCGAAAGACTCGAAGTCAAAATCGAAAGACTCGAAGTCAAAATCGAAAGACTCGAAGTCAAAATCGAAAGACTCGAAGTCAAAATCGAAAGACTCGAAGTCAAAATCGAAAGACTCGAAGTCAAAATCGAAAGACTCGAAGTCAAAATCGAAAGACTCGAAGTCATAATCGAAAGACTCGAAGTCATAATCGAAAGACTCGAAGTCAAAATCGAAAGACTCGAAGTCATAATCGAAAGACTCGAAGTCATAATCGAAAGACTCGAAGTCATAATCGAAAGACTCGAAGTCATAGTCGAAAGACTCGAAGTCATAATCGAAAGACTCGAAGTCATAATCAAAAGACTGAAAGTCAAAATCGAAACAGAGTCGAAATCAAAATCGAAACAGAGTCGAAGTCAAAATCGAAACAGACTCGAAGTCAAAATCGAAACAGACTCGAAGTCAAAATCGAAACAGACTCGAAGTCAAAATCGAAACAGACTCGAAGTCAAAATCGAAACAGACTCGAAGTCAAAATCGAAACAGACTCGAAGTCAAAATCGAAACAGACTCGAAGTCAAAATCGAAACAGACTCGAAGTCAAAATCGAAACAGACTCGAAGTCAAAATCGAAACAGACTCGAAGTCAAAATCGAAACAGACTCGAAGTCATAATCGAAAGACTCGAAGTCATAATCGAAAGACTCGTAGTCATAATCGAAACATACTAAAAATCATAATCACAACATACTAAAAGTCATAACGTACTGACAGTTATAATCGAAACCGACTGAAAGTCGTAATCGCAACAGATTCGAAGTAAAATTCGAAACAAGGGACTCCCTGAAAACTAACCAGAGATTCATTTCTTGAAAGTTTCCATTACTCCTTAATTGTCAATCACCATCGCTTCAGTGCAGGTTTGACAAATCATCATGTTCTAATATTGGGGAAGCCAATTGCTGCCCCACCTGCTGCTTAACATTCACAGCTAGATCACATGGACACAGAGGATAGGAGAAAAGAAAAAAATATATACAGGGAAAATCACTCTCTAATACTAGACATATGAGTGCACATCCCTGTAAAATGTTAGTTTCTGCATCTAGCATAGGAAACAAATGATTCCTTAAAACTGCTCAGGGCTTTCCTTACTCATCTCGTTATAATACTGGGGAAGCTTAATGTTGCAATAGCAAATTTTCGTTTTTGGCTTCTCCAAACATTATCCTATACCTCCCCCGCTTTTACTTTCAGCTTGCTATGATATAGATAGCGGGAAAGGATAAAACACAGGTGAAATCACACTCTAAACTGCATAATATGAGTGTATATCCCTGCAAAAAAACACTATCAGTGCACACACCTCATCTGCTGGAACAGACAAGGAAGCCTCATGCCTGTTATCCCATCTCTCCAGCATGGTCAATGCACTCACCTCTGCTGCTGGAACAGACTGGGAAGCCTCTTGCCTGTGATCCCATCTTTCCAGCCTGGTTAATGCACTTACCTCTGCTGCTGGACAGACTGGGAAGCCTCTTGCCTGTGATCCCATCTCTCCAGTATGGTCAATGCACTCACCTCTGCTGCTGGACAGACTGGGAAGCCTCTTGCCTGTGATCCCATCTCTCCAGTATGGTCAATGCACTCACCTCTGCTGCTGGACAGACTGGGAAGCCTCTTGCCTGTGATCCCATCTCTCCAGTATGGTCAATGCAGTCACCTCTGCTGCTGGAACAGACTGGGAAGCCTCTTGTCTGTGATCCCATCTTTCCAGCATGGGGGAGAACAACAGGAGCAGTTCCATTTCTTATGCTGCCTAGTTCTCCTATATTAGACTCCCCCACCAGCGCCAGCTTCCCAACCATCGCTTGTGGCCCAGGGATTTCCTGCATGCGCAGTGCTGCCAAGAGGATGCCAAGCAGCTGGGGGAGAGTCCCACGATCCTTGCCCGCACAAATGCATACGGAGGGCAGAGGGATCGACATCCGAACACCGCGTTCGGCAGAAAACCGGGTGCATAAAGAGACGCCACTTAGCGTTCACAACGATCACCCAACACCCGGTCTTCTCTTGGCCTCACCACCTAGTGAAGCTAAAAAATAATAAAAACTAAGGGAGCTACTCCTCTTCGGTGTTTCCGGGACGGAAACCAAATTAAACTGAGGAGCCAGGGGAGGGTGGGGGCTATTAATACTCTTTTTACTCTTTCAGGTGGTTTCCACTGATTGGATGGGCGGAGCCACATCTCCAGTGTCCCGTATGACGGCTAGAGAAAATAAAATCTTCTATGAACTCACCATACTCCGTACGGAATACCTTTGGGTGTCTTCTTTCTAGAATGGGGTCATTTGTGGGGTTCCTATACTGCCCTGGCATTTTAGGGGCCCTAAACCGTGAGGAGTAGTCTTGAAACCAAATGTCGCAAAATGACCTGTGAAATCCTAAAGGTACTCATTGGACTTTGGGCCCCTTAGCGTACTTAGGGTGTAAAAAAGTGCCACACATGTGGTACCGCCGTACTCAGGAGAAGTAGTATAATGCGTTTTGGGGTGTATTTTTACACATACCCATGCTAAGTGGGAGAAATATCTCTGTAAATGACAATTGTTTGATTTTTTTACACACAATTGTCCATTTACATAGAAATTTCTCCCACCCAGCATGGGTATGTGTAAAAATACACCCCAAAACACATTATACTACTTTTCCTGAGTACGGCGGTACCACATGCGTGACACTTTTTTGCAGCCTAGGTGCGCTAAGGGGCCCAACGTCCTATTCACAGGTCATTTTGAGGCATTTGTTTTCTAGACTACTCCTCGCGGTTTAGGGCCCCTAAAATGCTAGGGCAGTATAGGAACCCCACAAGTGACCCCATTTTAGAAAGAAGACACCCCAAGGTATTCCGTTAGGTGTATGGCGAGTTCATAGAAGATTTTATTTTTTGTCACAAGTTAGTGAAAAATGACACTTTGTGAAAAAAAAACAATAAAAATCAATTTCCGCTAACTTTTGACAAAACATAAAATCTTCTATGAACTAGTCATATACCTAACAGAATACCTTGGGGTGTCTTTTTTTCTAAAATGGGGTCACTTGTGGGGTTCCTATACCGCCCTGGCATTTTACGGGCCCAAAACCGTGAGTAGTCTGGAAACCAAATGTCTCAAAATGACTGTTCAGGGGTATAAGCATCTGCAAATTTTGATGACAGGTGGTCTATGAGGGGGCGAATTTTGTGGAACCGGTCATAAGCAGGGTGGCCTTTTAGATGACAGGTTGTATTGGGCCTGATCTGATGGATAGGAGTGCTAGGGGGGTGACAGGAGGTGATTGATGGGTGTCTCAGGGGGTGGTTAGAGGGGAAAATAGATGCAATCGATGCACTGGGGAGGTGATCGGAAGGGGGTCTGAGGGGGATCTGAGGGTTTGGCCGAGTGATCAGGAGCCCACACGGGGCAAATTAGGGCCTGATCTGATGGGTAGGTGTGCTAGGGGGTGACAGGAGGTGATTGATGGGTGTCTCAAGGTGTGATTAGAGGGGGGAATAGATGCAAGCAATGCACTGGCGAGGTGATCAGGGCTGGGGTCTGAGGGCATTCTGAGGGTGTGGGCGGGTGATTGAGTGCCCTAGGGGCAGATAGGGGTCTAATCTGATAGGTAGCAGTGACAGGGGGTGATTGATGGGTAATTAGTGGGTGTTTAGGGTAGAGAACAGATGTAAACACTGCACTTGGGAGGTGATCGGACGTCGGATCTGCGGGCGATCTATTGGTGTGGGTGGGTGATCAAATTGCCCGCAAGGGGCAGGTTAGGGGCTGATTGATGAGTGGCAGTGACAGCGGGTGATTGATGGGTGGCAGTGACAGGGGGTGATTGATGGGTGGCAGTGACAGGGGGTGATTGATGGGTGATTGATAGGTGATTGACAGGTAATCAGTGGGTTATTACAGGGGAGAACAGGTGTAAATATTGCACTGGCGAATTGATATGGGGGGGGTCTGAGGGCTATCTGAGCGTGTAGGCGGGTGATTGGGTGCCCGCAAGGGGCAGATTAGGGTCTGATCTGATGGGTAACAGTGACAGGTGGTGATAGGGGGTGATTGATGGGTGATTAATGGGTAATTAGTGGGTGTTTAGAGGAGAGAATAGATGGAAACACTGCGCTTGGGTGGTGATCTGATGTCGGATCTGCGGGCGATCTATTGGTGTGGGTGGGTGATCAGTTTGCCCGCAAGGGGCAGGTTAGGGGCTGATTGATGGGTGGCAGTGACAGGGGGTGATTGATGGGCGATTGACAGGTGATTGACAGGTGATCAGTGGGTTATTACAGGGAAGGACAGATGTAAATAATGCCCTGGCGAATTGATAAGGGGGGTCTGAGGGCAATCTGAGCGTGTAGGCGGGTGATTGGGTGCCCGCAAAGGGGCAGATTAGGGTCTAATCTGATGGGTAACAGTGACAGGTGGTGATAGGGGGTATTGATGGGTGATTGATGGGTAATTAGTGGGTGTTTAGAGGAGAGAATAGATGTAAACGCTGCGCTTGGGTGGTGATCTGATGTCGGATATGCGGGCGATCTATTGGTGTGGGTGGGTGATCAGATTGCCCGCAAGGGGCAGGTTAGGGGCTGATTGTTGGGTGGCAGTGACAGGGGGTGATTGATGGGTGATAGGTGATTGGCAGGTGATTGACAGGTGATCAGTGGGTTATTACAGGGAAGGACAGATGTAATTAATGCACTGGCGAATTGATAAGGGGGGGGGGTCTGAGGGCAATCTGAGCGTGTGGGCGGGTGATTGGGTGCCCGCAAGGGGCAGATTAGGGTCTGATCTGATAGGTAACAGTGACAGGTGGTGATAGGGGGTGATTGATGGGTAATTAGTGGGTGTTTAGAGAAGATAACAGATGTAAACAATACATTTGGGAGGTAATCTGACGGCGGGTTTGCGGGTGATCTAATGGTGTGGGTGGGTGATCAGATTGCCCGCAAGGGGCAGGTTAGGGGCTGATTGATGGGTGGCAGTGACAGAGGGTGATTGATGGGTGATAGGTGATTGGCAGGTGATTGACAGGTGATCAGTGGGTTATTACAGGGAAGAACAGATGTAATTAATGCACTGGTGAATTGATAAGGGGGGGGTCAGAGGGCAATCTGAGCGTGTGGGCGGGTGATTGGGTGCCCGCAAGGGGCAGATTAGGGTCTGATCTGATAGGTAAAAGTGACAGGTGGTGATAGGGGGTGATTGATGGGTGATTGATGGGTAATTAGTGGGTGTTTAGAGGAGAGAATAGATGTAAACAATGGATTTGGGAGGTGATCTGATGTCGGATCTGCAGGCGATCTATTGGTGTGGGGGGGTGATCAGATGGCCCGCAAGGGGCAGGTTAGGGGCTGATTGATGGGTGGCAGTGACAGGGGGTGATTGATGGGTGATTGACAGGTGATCGACAGGTGATCAGGGGGGATAGATGCATACAGTACATGGGGGGGGGGGGGTCTGGGGAGAATCTGAGGGGTGGGGGGTGATCAGGAGGGAGCAGGGGGCAGGGGGGGGGATAAAAAAAAATAGCGTTGACAGATAGTGACAGGGAGTGATTGATGGGTGATTAGGGGGGTGATTGGGTGCAAACAGGGGTCTGGGGGGTGGGCAGGGGGGGGGGGGTCTGATGGGTGCTGTGGGCGATCTGGGGCAGGGGGGGGGAAATCAGTGTGCTTGGTGCAGACTCGGGTGGCTGCAGCCTGCCCTGGTGGTCCCTCGGACACTGGGACCACCAGGGCAGGAGGCAGCCTGTATAATACACTTTGTAAACATTAAAGTGTATTATACACTTTGTATGCGGCGATCGTCGGGTTAACATTCCGCCGGCGCTTCCGTTTGGCCGGCGGGATGTTGCGGCGGGTGAGCGGCGCCAGGCGGAGTAACGCGTCACGGATGACACGATCGCTCCGCCCATGCCCCTACAAGGACCGCCGCCATTTGTCTATACGGCGGTCCTTGCGGGGGGCACTTCCCGGCCGCCAATTGTATATACGGCGGTCGGGAAGTGGTTAAAGGGAACCTAAACTGAGAAGGATATGGATTTTTCTTTTAAAATAATACCAGTTGCCTGACTCTCCTGCTGATCCTGTGTTTCTAACACTTTTAGACACAGCCCCTGAACAAGCATGCATATCAGGTGCTCTGACTGTAGTCAGACTGGATTAGCTGCATGCTTGTTTCAGGTGTGTGATTCAGCCGCTACTGCAGACAAAGAGATCAGCAGGACTGCCAGGCAACTGGTATTGTTTAAAAGGAAACATCCAAATCCCTCTCAGTTTAGGTTTCCTGTAAGGGGCCAGGGATTGCTGGCACACAAGTGGTTAAGGTGAATGATTTTGCACAGTGTGAACAAGAATAGGGCTTTTCAACAGTGTGACACTTCTGGAGTACAGCAAGTTTTGATTTTGATCTGAATAATTGTTCACAGTTAGATCATGGGCATGACCCTTCACCGGTGTGAAATCTTTGGTGTTTTACAAGCTCTGGCTTATATCTGAATGATTTACAACACTCAGGGCAAACATAGCGCTTTGCATTAGTGTGAACTCTCTGGTGCATAATAAGTTTTGACTTTGCTCTGAATGATTTCCCACACTCAAATCAGTCATAGGGCCGCTCACCGGTGTGAACTCTGCGGTGTCTGACAAGTTCTGACTTGAAAATGAATGATTTCTCACACTCAGTACAAGCAGCTTTTCACCAGTGTGAACTCTCTGGTGACTAATAAAGTCTGACTTAAATAAGAAAGATTTATCACATTCAGAAAAATGATAGAAACTCTCACCAGTATGACCTCTCGGATGTATAATAAGTTTTGACTTCAACCTGAAGGATTTCCCGCACTCAGAACATAAATAGGGCCTCTCACCAGTGTGAACTCTCTGGTGAATAGCAAACTATGACTTTGAACTGAATAATTTTCCACACTCAGGACAAGGCTAGAGACTCACCTGTGTGAGATTTCTGGTGTTTAACAAGTTTTGCTTTTAACCTGAAGGATTTCCCACACTCGGAACAATGGTAGGCCTTCTCGCCAGTGTGAACCGACTCATGAAGATCAAGATATGATTTCCATCTGAAACATTTCCCACACACTGAGCATGACCATGGCAGCCTCTGTGAATGCGACTTCTGGTGCGCAGCAAGAGATTCTTCAGATTTAAAAAATTTGGAGCACTCTGTACATGGAAATCTCTGACTCGCTTGATGTGTGGGATGACAGGTGACAGCTTGTGGTTCCTTAGAACATTCCACTGCAGTGTCTTCTGAATGTGACATAAGATGTCCCTCTGAGATGTCCCCAACATTGTGTACCCCTGCTGGAAGGAAAAATGTAACTAATAAATGCATGGTAGTGTTTCATGATCATGTATGTTAGTCTATTAGATATGAGATCTAAACCTACAGGTGCCACTGAGCTCTCTCACAGGACTGGCAAAAGCAGATTGGTTCACCAAGTAAAATATGCTGGTGATATTCAGACATTGCACTGTGGAGCACCATGCTTGCAATTATATTACTTGAATGACAACATATCCACTGTTACAAGTACAGTGGGCGGCACTTACAATGATTCTACGGAACTTAGATGTGCACGCTACACTGCCAGGAACACTAGAATTAACTAATGGCGGCAAGCGCAATAATGTTAGTGAATCAACCCCTTGCAAGATTTGACAATAATAGGGGCGAAAAGCGTAGGTGGGCAGAGCCAGGACACAATGGAGTGTCGGATCTCTGTTGCCCTGCTAATTCCCGCCAGAACAGTAAGCGCGCTGATTGTGGCCACTATCGGTGGCTCACTGGCTACCTATTGGACTACGCTCTTATCTAGCAGCAAAAAATTGGCAGCGCTCCTAACCAGGCTGCAACTGAAATGAAACCAACAGAGGTGTGCAGCGCCCTTAGGAACTTAAATACACACCATGAATACAAATCATATGCAAACTATGCACTAAACACTAATCTAGATAATTAGAATGCAGACGGATACACATGAATACAGCTATCCACAAGTAGACTTACATTTTCTGTACAACAGGAGGAAATGGCAGTGCTTCCAAATGCATTCTGCACCCGAATTGACCAGCTGCATAGATGTGCAGAGGCCCAAAACATAGGCAGATTACACAACTTGCATTCAAAACAGATGCAGCAAATAGAGGATGTTAGCTTCCAAACCCAGTTTGCACGGAGATTGTTAAGTACTAGACTTTCTTTCTTTCACTATGTTGACGTGCCCTCACGGAGGAGACCTAACTACTAACAATTAAAATATAGCGTAAACCTGGGGCTGCTAGCCATAAATGGACTACACATTTTCCAAAGAACAACAAAAAATTGACAGTGTGTAATGATCGCTGCTGCAGCAGCTATTACTGGAAGTAGTAGTGCTGCAGCTCAGGCAGTTCTGATCTATTTCCATGCAAGTTGCATAGCTTTGTCTGTCTTTCCCTGCTGTCAGCTTGTGACTGATTATCATTCACCTGTGTGGGAATCTGCATGTCTGCTCCCATTGGATGACCTCAGTATAAAGATCTGCTTCCTGCAGGGTTTCCTTGGGTTTTCATAGCTTCAGTGTAAGCCAGTCTTGCTGTCGCTTTAGCCCCCGATCGTGTTTCTTGTTATAAAGATACTTTGCTGGTCTTTGCATCATATATTGGTTCATTGCCAATATATATGCATACCAGCACGTTTATTATTTTCCTTGTATTTGTGTTACGTTGATACATCAGTGTCGCTGATGTATACGTACACGAACTGTTTATATCCTGTGTGCAGTTAGTCAGCTTTCCAGCACGTTTTGGTAGGTTGCGCGTACCGTGACCACCCGTGCTGAGGTAGTTACCCTGCTTCTGGTTACTGTTTGTGGATTGCGTTCATCTCTGCGAAGAGATAACGAATCCTTCTGAATCCTGTTCTGTTACTGTTTGTGGATTGCGTTCATCTCTGCGAAGAGATAACGAATCCTTCTGAATCCTGTTCTGTTACCGTTTGTGGATTGCGTTCATCTCTGCGAAGAGATAGCGAATCCTTCTGAGTCCTGTTCCCTGTATTGCTCCAGTCTAGTCAGCGTTCCTGCTTATGTCATATATCGGTTCATTGCCGATATATACATATGTTAGTCAGACGTTACAAATAGTTTCATTGATAGCTGTAATTGTAATACGCTAGGAAAACATACTTATTGTATATTTATCTGTGTTACGTTCATCTATCTTGATCCTGCTGTTTTCTGACTGTCCTGTCCTGTCTTTGTGAGGCACGCCATCGCCGCAGCGCATTGGCTGCCTCATTCCAGTCTGTCTGGTTTTGGACACTTGCTGTCGCTAAGTAGCCGCTAGCTAGCAAGCGTTCATTCTGTCTACCTGTCCTGATCTCCTCAGTTCTGGTTTATGCGCTCAGCGCTACTTTGCGCTGAGACGTTATAACGAAAGCATTGTTTGTGGCTGTCAGATCTGCACCGGCTCTGTGCGCCACAATCTCCTATTGGAGTCAGTCCTCCCCTCCACTATACTAGGGATAGCCTGTTTCCTGGTGCTAGTGTGTGTACCTCCTCCACGCCAGCTCATGCGTTGCATGCTGACTGTGGAGAATACACCACCAAGCCTTACATTATGAAAACCCCATTACCAATCCCCATTGTGGGGGGGATTCCCAGAAAGTATGACACTGTTAATTATGGTTCCTGTTCCTTTAAGAAATTTGAAGAACTTAGCTCTGAAACAGAAAATGAGTTTTTCTCTGAATGTGCCAGGTTCCTGACCAATCCTGATCTCCAAGCGACTCCTGTTTCAACCTGGGCACTCCAACTAAGTTATATTTTGTTTAAAGGGGAATTATTCCAGTGGGCATTTGATGTTCTCAATCATTCCGATTTGAAAGAGAGACCACTGGAATTTCTAGCGTTTGTGATCCATAACTGGTTGCGCATAGATCCATTGCCTTTTCCTCTAAATGAACTCCTGGCAGCAGGCCAATCAGCTGCTCCTTCAATTGCTTGCAAGAATGAGCAGCAAGCAGAAAGTGTTACTGATAATTTTCCTGCAGCTTTGAATAAATCACCAAAAACCGCAAGGTCAAAGGCAAAACGCAAACGTTCTAAGAAACGTGTCCAATCTGCAGAATCGTTATCCTTAGCGACTGAGACCTATAATGAGATTCTGCCATTAACAGATAATGAAATGCAATTGTCTTTCAGGGGAGTTAAATGGACTTATGAAACTACTAATGAACTTTCCTCCCTGGCTAGGGAAAATAAAGATTTTTGTTTAAAAGAATTATCTGAGTATGATTATGATGAGATATTACAGAGTATTGAACAAATCAACTTATTTGTGAAGCAAGGAAAGTTTGCATACACTACAGTTAAACACATGCTACAGGTATTGGAGATTCTTAAGAATAAGGAATCTGCCAATCACCTGCTAATTAACCCTATACATGTGCCTGCCACAATCATATCTGCAAACCATGATCTGCCTGTTAAGTATGCTTGGAATCCTCCATTTGAGAAAGGAGAGATGGAAGCTCTGGTCAATGAATGGAAGAATGATTCAAGTTCATTTTGTCAATTTTACAGTGCAAAAGGTGAATTGGTATTGAATGCATGCATTAAGTCTGCCTATAACCTAATAAAAACTGGTGTGTGTGAGTATGACTTTGTGGCTCCATTGATTGATGTGTGGGAACTGATTTTGGATGATTTTTTTGTGACTCCGAATTCGCAAATTTGGCGTTCTGACCCGCCTGCTTCAGCACCTTTGGCTGATTCAGCAGGTGATTCGGAGCTCTTTTTGTGTGAAATTGAAGTTCCTGCAATTCCACCCTGTACCATGGATAACTCAGTGTTACTTCCCAGTAAAACAGAAGCCACTGATACATTCTTAACCTTACCCTGCGCAAATTTCTCAGCAGAGAATCCAGAGGTCCTGCTGACTTCCGAGTCCAGCCTAGCCAGTACTCATGACTCTTTGTTTAGTGAAACAGACACCAGAAAAATCTTGCCTGTCTCTGCAAACACTTCTGCAGAAATTACCTGTGTTAATAAAGTTCAACTCCTGTCTGATCCAGCAGATGCGCAAACATTGTGTCTTGATCTTCCTGTTTCTACACCTCGCTCTAGTTTCGTGAATAGCTCAGAGCATCTGCTATGTGAACCTGAAATCGCAGAATTATTACCTTGTTCAGAAAATTTTCCAATAAATTTGCCCTGTACCATGAATTGTGCAGTAGATCTCTCCAATGAAACTCAGGTCACAGAATCATTATGCTGTCCAGCAGGTGCTTCCATGGTTTTGCCCTGCAATATGGACTGTTCAGTGATCCTGTCCAGTGAAGCTGTGGTCGCAGAGTCTTATGCTTCACCCAGTATTTTGGATACTTTAAACCCTCTAGCAGAGGAGGCTGAAGCACTGCTTACCTCAGTTGGTGTTGCAGTAATATTCACTTGTCTAGCAGCTGTTTTGGAATAACAGTCTGCTCTAATAAAACTTGATGAATTTCTGCCCAGCAAAGCAGAAGCCATTGAAATATTGTCCTCGTCAGCAAGTGTGTCAGATACCTTGCCCTGTACACAGTCCGATTTAACCAATGTTGTTGAGTCCCTCTCCAGTGTTGTAACAGCCGAGGAACTCCAGCCCTGTCCTCTGAATGTTTCAGAAGTCTTGCCCTGTAACATGGATAATTCTGATTCTCTGGTCAAAATAATAGAAATCTCAGAATTTCAGTCCGGTCTGATGAGTGTTCCTGAAACCCAGCCCTGTATCCTGAAAGATTCTAGTTCTCTGGCCGCTGTGGCAGAGGTTCCAGAGTCCCCTTCCTGTCCAGGGAATTCCTCAGTTTTGCCTAGTCCAGTGGGGGCTGCTGCAATACTGACTTGTTCTGCAGCGCCTCATGAGCTCCAATCCAGTGTATTAAATGAGTCTCTGTCCAGTCCAGAGGTAGTTGTGGAGTCCCTATCTGGTTCAGTGCATACATCAGAAGATTTGTCCTGTTTTGTTGGTGCCCCTGAATCTGATTTGTTACTGACTTTGCTGGAATCAGCGACATCTAAGTCTGATCCAGCATTCTCGTGTAAAAGTCCAGTGGTTGCGAAGTTTAGTCATGATGATTTTTTTTTGGCCAGTCCTGGTTTTGGTCCTGTCTTGGCTGACCCTGAGGCTCACAGTTCCTTGACATGCCCAGAGGTTTCTCTTGTGCCGGTGTGCCCAGATGTTCTTTGTGTGCCAGAATGCCCAAGTGTGTCTAAGGTGTTAGCGTGCTCTGATGCTTCCTTAGTGGGAACACGTTCTGATGTTGCCAGTCTGCCTGCATGCCCAGAGATGGTTCTGGTCCCTGAAAGCCCTGATATTGATGTTTGTCCTTGTGGCCCTGACTCGGGAATTGCCCTAGGTTCCATAGGGGTTCTTGATAGTTCTCCATGTGAGCCTAAGGGGCGTTCTGACATATGGGGATCTCTTTGGAGCTTCAAGGTGTTCTGGGAGGTCTCTGAGAAAACCTGTCCTGGTACCTTGGACTGGTTCAACAGTGGGTTTTGTGTTGGTAAAGACAGTACCGGTGGGCATTGCAAAGGCTTTGGCGTTTCTGAACGGTTCCTGGAAGGCGGTGGGTATCGCTCAGGGAATTTCGGAGGGCTTTCTTCTGGAAATCATGGTTCTGATGGGTGTCACACTGGGGCTTGTGGTACTGATGGGCGTGGTTCTGTAGGTTCTGGTTCTGATGGGTCCAGTCTTGTGGGGACTGATTCTGGAATTCGGTCTTGCCGGGCTGTCCCGGTCATCATGAATTATCAGTCAGACTGTTTTGTTGGGAATTTCGGTTTTGAAAAGCGTCTGGAATCCGCTTTTAAAGGCGGGGGTACTGTAATGATCGCTGCTGCAGCAGCTATTACTGGAAGTAGTAGTGCTGCAGCTCAGGCAGTTCTGATCTATTTCCATGCAAGTTGCATAGCTTTGTCTGTCTTTCCCTGCTGTCAGCTTGTGACTGATTATCATTCACCTGTGTGGGAATCTGCATGTCTGCTCCCATTGGATGACCTCAGTATAAAGATCTGCTTCCTGCAGGGTTTCCTTGGGTTTTCATAGCTTCAGTGTAAGCCAGTCTTGCTGTCGCTTTAGCCCCCGATCGTGTTTCTTGTTATAAAGATACTTTGCTGGTCTTTGCATCATATATTGGTTCATTGCCAATATATATGCATACCAGCACGTTTATTATTTTCCTTGTATTTGTGTTACGTTGATACATCAGTGTCGCTGATGTATACGTACACGAACTGTTTATATCCTGTGTGCAGTTAGTCAGCTTTCCAGCACGTTTTGGTAGGTTGCGCGTACCGTGACCACCCGTGCTGAGGTAGTTACCCTGCTTCTGGTTACTGTTTGTGGATTGCGTTCATCTCTGCGAAGAGATAACGAATCCTTCTGAATCCTGTTCTGTTACTGTTTGTGGATTGCGTTCATCTCTGCGAAGAGATAACGAATCCTTCTGAATCCTGTTCTGTTACCGTTTGTGGATTGCGTTCATCTCTGCGAAGAGATAGCGAATCCTTCTGAGTCCTGTTCCCTGTATTGCTCCAGTCTAGTCAGCGTTCCTGCTTATGTCATATATCGGTTCATTGCCGATATATACATATGTTAGTCAGACGTTACAAATAGTTTCATTGATAGCTGTAATTGTAATACGCTAGGAAAACATACTTATTGTATATTTATCTGTGTTACGTTCATCTATCTTGATCCTGCTGTTTTCTGACTGTCCTGTCCTGTCTTTGTGAGGCACGCCATCGCCGCAGCGCATTGGCTGCCTCATTCCAGTCTGTCTGGTTTTGGACGCTTGCTGTCGCTAAGTAGCCGCTAGCTAGCAAGCGTTCATTCTGTCTACCTGTCCTGATCTCCTCAGTTCTGGTTTATGCGCTCAGCGCTACTTTGCGCTGAGACGTTATAACGAAAGCATTGTTTGTGGCTGTCAGATCTGCACCGGCTCTGTGCGCCACAATCTCCTATTGGAGTCAGTCCTCCCCTCCACTATACTAGGGATAGCCTGTTTCCTGGTGCTAGTGTGTGTACCTCCTCCACGCCAGCTCATGCGTTGCATGCTGACTGTGGAGAATACACCACCAAGCCTTACACAGTGCTCCTAATCAGGCTGCAATTGAAATGAAACCAACAGAAGTGTGCAGTGCCCCCCAGGGACCTGAAGGACAACTATCAAAGTTAACTAAAATTCTAAAAGCCACATATATTTCTAGTCATTACTAGAAAATAGCAATACAAAGCCTTTTTCATGTTTTATATGAAGAAAATATGACATTTACAGAGAATTGTTCTCACTGTGAGCATTACTATGAAGGACTCTGCCCAGCACATCCAGCATACAGAAACAATCTTCACTGGCTGTAATACTGTGACTGGAATCTGTACAGAATGATAGGAAGCAGAAATACAGCTTGAAATGTGTGTAAATAATCATCAGCTGAAGCCCTGCGTTCATGTCTGTGTGTGTCTCTCTCTGCCACGCAGTGTAAAGCAAACTGTTTACAGCCAGGTTACAGTGAAGATCTGCTTCCCCTTCTCCCTGATGCTGACACAAATTGCTACAAAACAGCTTTTAAACATGGCTTTTCTTTTTACACAGACTGTGCTGAGAGACCTCAGAAATGCATTTCATTGTTGCTGGCTAAAAGCTCGATAGGTAAGTGAGGTTAACAGAAAAACAGTTTCTTTGATAGTTGTTATTTAAATACACACCTTGAATACAAATCACCGGTGTGAACTCTATGGTGTCTGACAAGTTCTGACTTGAAAATGAATGATTTCTCACACTCAGAACAAGCAAAGGACCTTTCACCAGTGTGAACTCTCTGGTGACTAATAAGTTCTGACTTTAATAAGGAAGATTTATAACATTCAGAACAATGGTAGAAACTCTCACCAGTATGACCTCTTTGATGTATAGTAAGTTTTGACTTTAACTTGAAGGATTTCCCACACTCAGAACATAAATAGGGCCTCTCACCGGCGTGAACTCTCTGGTGAATGGCAAGCTCTGACTTTGAACTGAATAATTTTCAACACTCAGGACAAGGATAGAGACTTACCTGTGTGAACTCTCTGGTGTTTAACAAGTTTTGCTTTTAACCTGAAGGATTTCCCACACTCAGAACAGTGGTAGGCCTTCTCACCAGTGTGAACTGACTCATGTAGATCAAGATATGATTTCCATCTGAAACATTTCCCACACTCTGAGCATGACCATGGCAGCCTCAGTGAGTGCGTCTTCTGGTGCGCAGTAAGAGATTCTTCAGATTTAAAACATTTGGAGCACTCTGTACATGGAAATCTCTGACTCGCTTGATGTGTGGGGTGACAGGTGACAGCTTGTGGTTCCTTAGAACATTCCTCTGCAGTGTCTTCTGAATGTGACATAGAATGGCCCTCTGAGATGTCCCCAACATCGTGTACCCCTGCTGGAAGGAAAAATGTAACTAATAAATGCATGGTAGTGTTTCATGATCATGTATGTTAGTCTATTAGATATGAGATCTAAACCTACAGGTGCCACTGAGCTCTCTCACAGGACTAGCAAAACTAGACTGGTTCACCAAGTAAAATATGCTGGCGATATTCAGACATTGCACTGTGGAGCACAATGCCTGCCATTATATTACATGAATGACAACACATCCACTGTTACAAGTACTGTAGGCGGCACTTACAACAAATGCATGGAACTTAGATGCGCACGCTACACTGCCAGGACCACTAGAATTAACTCACGGTGACGAGCGCGATAATGTTAGTGAATCAACCCCCTTGTAAGGTTTGACAAGAATATAGGTGAAAAGCGTAGGTGGGCGGAGCCAGGACGCAATGGAGTGTCGGACCTCCATTGCTCTGCTGATTCCTGCAAGCTGCTTTTGAACAGTAAGTGCGTTGATTGCGGGCACTATCAGTGGCTCACTGGCTACCTACTGGACTAAACTCCTATCTAGAAGCAAAAAATTGGCAGCGCTACTAACCAGGTTGCAACTGAAATGAAACCAACAGAGGTGAGCAGCGCCCCTTAGAAACTTAAATGCACACCTTGAATACAAATCAGATGCAAACTATGCACTAAACACTAATCTAGATAATGTGAATGCAGACTGATACACATGAATGCAGCCAGCCACAAGTAGACTTACATTTTTGTACAACAGGAGGAATTGGCAGTGCTTCCAAATGCATTCTGCACCCGAATTGACCAGCTGCATAGATGTGCAGAGGCACCAAACACAGGCAGATTACACAACTTGCATTCAAAATAGATGCAGCAAATGGAGGATGTTAGCTTCCAAAACCAGTTAGCATGCAGATTGTTCAGTACTGGACTCTTCCACGACGTTGACGTGCCCTCACGGAGGAGAACTAACTAACAATTAAAACATAGTGTAAACCTGGGGCTGCTAGTTATAAATGGACTACACGTTCTAAAGAACAGCAAAAAAATTGGTATTATTCCTAATCAGACTACAACTAAAATAAAACCAATAGAGGTGTGCAGTGCCCCCAGGGACTTAAAGGACAACTATCAAAGTTAATTAAAATTCTAAATGCCACAAATATTTCCAGTAATTGCTAGAAAATAGCAATACAAAGTCTTTTTTCATGTTTTATATGAAGAAAATTTAACATTTACAGAGAACTGTCCTCACTGTAAGCATTACTATAGAGGACTGTGCCCAGCACATCCAGCATACAGAAACAATCTTCACTGGCTCTAATACTGTGACTGGAATCTGTTCAGAATGATAGGAAGCAGATACATAGCTTCAAATGTGTGTAAATAATCATCAGCTGAAGCCCTGCGTTCCTGTCTGTGTGTCTCTCTCTCTCTGCCACGCAATGTAAAGCAAACAGTTTACAACCAGGTTACAGTGAAGCAGCAAAAAAATCAAAATGAACTTCCGCACAATCATGAAAATCCTCATGCGAATCCATTCACAAAAATCATGCAGCAATCAATGCTGTCCCTACAGCTAAGTTAAAAGCTGGGATCTTCTTTACAAGAATAAAGTCTCTTGCGTAGTCACATACACCGCATAGAGGTAGCCCAGTGTCATATGTTTCCTAACTCTTGCCCTGTAACATGCATAGCACAAACATGCACGCATTGAGCGCATCAAAATCTATCTAAGGATTAGGAGCCCATATCCTTACCGTCCTCCTTGGGACAGATAGTGCATTTGACTAAGCCCGCACGGGAGCTGCTTATACCTACATATGTACCACGTGCACACACCAGCAAGCTGTGTGTGTGCTAAGTTCACTAATAGGGGAAGAGAGAGAGCACTATATACAATCCTAGCCACAAAGGATCAAATACAATATAAAAAAGCACAAATTTCAGGCTCCTCACCTCGAGCTAGGACACTTCAACACTTGCAGATGTAATGGGGAGGTGCTGGAAGGGGTGTGGCAAGCAAAACAGAAAAAAAATCTAAATTAATTTCTGCACACTCATACAAATCCTCATGGGAATCCATTCTCAAAAATCATGCAGCAATCAATGCTGTTCCTACAGCTAAGTTAAAAGCTTCGATCTTCGTTACAAGAAGTCTCTTGCGTAGTCACATACATCGCGTAGAGGTAGCCCAGTGTCGTATGTGTCCTAACTCTGGCCCTGAACATGCATAGCACAAACATGCACACACTCAGCGCAGCAAAACCTGTGTAAGGAATAGGAGCACATATCCTTACCGTTCTCCTTGGGACAGATAGTGCATCTGACAAAACCTGCAAGGGAGCTGCCTACATACCTACATATGTATCACGTGCACACACCAACAAATCCTAGCCACAGAGGATCAAATACAATATATATATATAACAAAAAAAAACTTAGCTGTAGGGACAGCATTAATTGCTGCATGATTTTTGTGAATAGATTCACATGAGGATTTGCATGAGTGTGCGGAAGTTCATTTTTTTGCTGTTTTCCTTGCCCCTTCCAGCACCTCCCCATTACATCTGCAAGTGTTGAAGTGTCCTAGCTCGAGGAGAGAAGCCTGGAATTTGTGTTTTTTATATTGTATTTGATCCTTTGTGGCTAGGATTTTATCTAGTGCTCTCCCTCTCCCCCTATTAGTGAACTTAGCACACACACAGCTTGCTGGTGTGTGCACGTGGTACATATGTAGGTTCAAGAAGCTCCCTTGCAGGTTTCATCAGATGCACTATCTGTCCCAAGGAGGACGGTAAGGATATGGGCTCCTACTCCTTAGATAGGTTTTGATGTGCTCAATGCGTGCATGTTTGTGCTATGCATGTTACAGGGCTAGAGTTAGGACACATATGACACTGGGCTACCTCTATGCGGTGTATGTGACTACACAAGAGAAGAGACTTTATCTTTGTAACAACGATCCCAGCTTTTAAATTAGCTGTAGGGACAGCATTGCTGCATAATTTTTGTGAATGTATTCGCATGAGGATTTGCATGAGTGTGTGGAAGTTCATTTTGATTTTTTAGCGGTTTTGCTTGCCACACCCCTTCCAGCACCTCCCCATTACATCTGCAAGTGTTGAAGTGTCCTAGCTTGAGGTGAGGAGCCTGGAATTTTTTTTTATTATTAGGTTACAGTGAAGCTCTGCCTCCCCCTCTCCCTGATACTGACATAAATTGCTACAAAACAGCTGGTAAACATGGCTTATCTTTTTACACAGACTGTACTGAGAGACCTCTGAAATGCATTTCATTGTTGCTGGCTAAAAGCTCGACAGGTAAGTGAGGTTTACAGAAAAACAGTTTCTTTGATAGTTGTTATTTAAATACAGACCTTAATACAGAACTCTATGGTGTCTGACAAGTTCTGACTTGAAAATTAATGATTTCTCACACTCAGAACAAGCAAAGGGCATTTCACCAGTGTGAACTCTCTGGTGACTAAAAAGTTCTGACTTAATAAGAAAGATTTATCACATTCAGAACAATGATAGAAACTCTCACCAGTATGACCTCACTGATGTGATGTATAATAAGTTTTAACTTTAACCTGAAATTTTTCCAGCACTCAGAACATAAATAGGGCCTCTCACCAGTGTGAACTCTCTGGTGAATAGCAAGCTCTGACTTTGAACTGAATACATTTTCCACACTCAGGACAAGGATAGTGACTCTCACCTGTGTGAACTCTCTGGTGTTTAACAAGTTTTGCTTTTAACCTGAAGGATTTCCCACACTCAGAACAGTGGTAGGCCTTCTCGCCAGTGTGAACTGACTGATGAAGAACAAGATATGATTTCCATCTGAAAGATTTCCCACACTCTGAGCATGACCATGGCAGCCTCTGTGAATGCGACTTCTGGTGCGCAGCAAGAGATTCTTCAGATTTAAAACATTTGGAGCACTCTCTACATGGAAATCTCTGATTCGCTTGATGTGTGGGATGACAGGTGACAGCTTGTGGTTCCTTAAAACATTCCACTGCAGTGTCTTCTGAATGTGACATAGGATGTCCCTCTGAGATGTCCACAACATCGTGTACCCCTGCTGGAAGGAAAAATGTAACAATTAAATGCATGGTAGTGTTTCATGATCATGTATGTTAGTCTATTAGATATGAGATCTAAACGTACAGGTGCCACTGAGCTCTCTCACAGGACTGGCAAAACCAGATTGGCTCACCAAGTCAAAAACGCTGGTGATATTCAGACATTGCACTGTGGAGCACAATACCTGCCATTATATTACATGAATGACAACATATCCACGGTTACAAGTACAGTGGGCGGCACTTACAACGATTGCACGGAACTTAGATGCGGAAGCTACGCTGCCAGGACCACTAGAATTAACTCACTGTGACGAGCGCAATAATGTTAGTGAATCAACCCCCTTGCAAGATTTGACAATAATAGGGGCGAAAAGCGTAGGTGGGCGGAGCCAGGATGCAATGGAGTGTCAGACCTCCGTTGCCCTGTTGAGTCCCGCAAGGTGCTTTTGAACAGTAAGTGCGCTGATTGTGGCCACTATCAGTGGCTCACTGGCTACCTATTGAACTAAACTCCTATCGAGCAGCAAAAAATTGGCAGCGCTTCTAATCAGGCTGCAACTGAAATTAAACCAACAGAGGTGTGCAGCGCCCCTTAGGAACTTAAATACACACCTTGAACACAAATCAGATGCAAACTATGCACTAAACACTAATCTAGATAATGTGAATGCAGACTGATACACATGAATGCAGCCAGCCACAAGTAGGTTTACAACAGGAGGAAATGGCAGCGCTTCCATATGCATTATGCACCCGAATTGACCAGCTGCAGAGATGTGCAGAGGCCCAAAACACAGGCAGATTACACAACTTGCATTTAAAACAGATGTAGCAAATGGAGGACGTTAGCTTCCAAAACCAGTGTGCGTGCCGATTGTTCAGTACTAGACTCTTCCTCGATGTTGACGTGCCCTCACGGAGGAAAACTAACAATTAACCTCCTTGGCGATAATCCCGAGCTGAGCTCGGGCTATGCCGCGCAGGAGGATCGCTCAGGCCCCGCTGGGCCGATTTACATAATTTATTATTGTTGTTGCACGCAGCTAGCACTTTGCTAGCTGCGTGAACTCACCGTTCCACTCCCCCTCCCCCCCCCCCCCGAGACCCCTGCGCAGCCTGGCCAATCAGTGCCAGGCAGCGCTGAGGGGTGGATCGGGACTCCCTCTGACGTCACGACGTCCATGACGTCTGTGTTATCATGGCGACGGGGGAAACTCTAATGGAAATCCGGGATTTCCTAAAGGGCCTGATCGCCGTAGGCAATCAGAGGGGGTGGGGGATGCCGCTGCTCAGCGCTAGGCTAGCTACATGATTTAAAGAAAAAAAAAAAAACTGCTGCGCTGCTTCCCTGGCAGTTTTAATTGACCACCAGGGAGGTTAAAACAGTGTAAAACTGGGGCTGCTAGCCATAAATGGACTACACATTTTATAAAGAACAGCAAAAGATTGGCATCGCTCCTAATCAGGCTGCAACTGAAATAAAACCAACAGAGGTGTGCAGTGCCCCTTAGGAACTTAACTACACACGTTGAATACAAATCAGATGCAAACTATGCACTAAACACGAATCTAAATAATTTGAATGCAAACTGATGCACATCAATGCAGCTAGCCACAAATAGACTTACATTTTTTTGCACAACAGGAGGAAATGGCAGTGCTTCCAAATGCATTCTGCACCCGAGTTGACCATCTGCATAGATGTGCAGAATCCAAAACGGGCAGATTACACAACTTGCATTAAAAATTCCGGTGCAGCCTCCATTTGTAAGCGCTGCCATTTCCTCCTGTTGTACACTCCTATCTAGAAGGGATAGCATTCGAGGAGAGGATTTGAGCATGGGATGCAGTACACATGCGGGAGACATCTGAGTCTCTTAGAGCACCAGTCGGGCACCCCGCAGCTGAGAAAGCAGCTATTTAGTGTGTCCACTGCATTTAAAGGAAACCTTAACTGAGATATGGATATTTCCTTTTAAACAATACCAGTTGCTTTACAGTCCTGCTGATCTCTTTGGCTGCAGTAGTGGCTGAATCACACACCAGAAACAAGCATGCAGCTAATCCAGTCTGACTTCAGTCTGAGCACCTGATCTGCATGCTTGGTGAGGGGCTGTGGCTAAAAGTATTAGAGACAGAGGATCAGCAGGAGAGTCAGGCAACTGGTATTATTTGAAAAGAAAAAATCCCTATCCTTCTTTTAGTTTTCCTTTAATGCCAGGAAGCTGTGTAATATTGTTCATATTGAATTTGCATCCGCCTCACATTGGGGTTGATTCACTACAGAAAATAGCGTGAGTAAGTTACTCGCACTTTTCCACAGCGAGCCTTAAATGTAGTGGGCTGCTTGCTACTGTCCGTGTAGTGCACGTAAGCACAGGAGCGCACACTATGCTGTAACATACGCCGCCTCCCTGCAAATAAGGAGCCCTCCTCTCCTCCAGACCTGAGCCCCTTCAGGTCCAATCCGAAGACAGGCAGCCTATTGGGGCAATCAGAGTGGGGGGATCACGTCCTTTGCAGTGGTTGGACATGAAGGGGCTCAAGGTGGGAGGAGAGGAGCGCTCCTTATTTGCAGGGAGGCGGTTTAAGTTACTAGCGCTCGCTATGCTGCACTACCCGCAGCATAGTATGCGCTCCTGTGATTACACACGCTACGCGGACAGTAGCACGCAGCCCATTACATCTAAGGCACACTGTGGAAATAGCGCGAGGAGTAACAGGAGGTTACTCATGCTATTTTCTTTAGTAAATCAACTCCATAGAGTGCACCCCTCGCTTGCTACTGCGGCCTGATGTCTGCATGTGCTTATAAGTCTGCAGAAGCTACAATTTAATGCAATGCTGGTTGCTTTTTCTAACAACTATAAGGAGACTTTTTGTTCCCTACTTATTGCATAGTGGTCAAAGCCACTGTGAACTTTAGTGACTAGTGACTGCTATAATGAGCAGATACGGGTGTGTATGGATGATATGGAGTGAGTGGTTCAGTGTGCATGTAATGACAGGAGGTTGACCCCTGATATGTCCTATGTTTTTTAAATAATTTTATTGCATCTATAGAGCGATCCAGTTTTAGTTTTGATATGACACTATAAAGGCCATCTGCATATTTCTAAATTGTATCCTACGCAGAGATGTGGAGAACGGTTCGCCGGGCGAACAACTCTGGGGGGTTTACTACTTCCGGGTCGCTCTGACCCGGAGTAGTACGCCTGCGCTGCCCGGCGGAGCGCGTCCTAGATCTTGCACCTGTTGCCGGGCACTCTCTGCGCATGAGCGTGACGTCACGTGGCCAGCACCAACTTCTTTTTTCTTGGCTGAATAAAATTGCTGAGCAGAAATTTCACCTATGTGTAATTATGCATCATAATTTGCATTTACGCATCATAATCGTAATGCAAAGTTTCAGGGAAAATCGTAATTAATTTCATATGTAATTGTAATCATTTGTAATTTTTGCATAATTTTTTTGCGTCATTTTTGCATCTGAAAAAAAAAAAATTCCTATCATTTTTCTGACTTTAAAAACCATTTTTCTTTGCATTTTTAAAATCTATTTTCTCAAATACTACAGGGTCTTTTTGAAAAATTATTTTTGGACTTGTACCCACTATTCTCTGTCGCAATTGTGGTGACAATAGCATGTATGGCAGCTTTGCTGTTCACTGCTAAAGTTGGGAAAAAATTCCACAAAAATGCATGCGGAATTACAAATGATTGTACAAAATCAACGGAATTAATAATTTGTAATTACAGATCAGCGTAACTGCGAAAATGTATGCAAAATTTCACATAATCATAATTACCGGTAGCTGTATACGTTCATCACTGCTGAATAATAATGTGAGAAACCCCTGAGATGTTGCATGCATGTTTAGGGTCTATGGCTAAAAGTATTAGAGGCAGAGGATCAGCAGGACAGCCATGCAACTGGTATTGCTTTTGCTTAAAAGAAAATAAATATGGCAGCCTCCATATCCCTCTCACTTCAGTGTCCTTTAAAAGGGTCATGTGTGAACGAAACCATAGAAAAGCATGGGTCTGTTCTATATGTTTATTGGTCCCTCCTGACAGTAAAAATAGTGTAAACTGATCCTAACAGTAAAAAAGGACAACAAAAAATAAAAAGGGAATTTTGCCCAGCCAACTTTCTAGGTTTAAAACATAATTTTGGGGGGATCGATTATTACTTACCAATCTTGAAATTTACACAAAAGTCTTGCTCTTTAATGTTCTCCATTATTTCATTCTCCTCTGTAGACCGCTGATCAGCCTTCATATACTTATCTTCTTCCTCTTTAAGCATCTTCATCATGTCACCCTCCTCTGTAGACTGCTGATCACCCCTCACATATGTCTTTTCTTCTTCCTCTTTAGTTATCACCCTTCTGTCACTCTCCTCCACACACTGTTGATCTTCCCTCAGGTACGTCTCTTCTTCTTCCTCTTTAGTTATCACCCTTATGTCACTCTCCTCCACACACTGTTGATCTTCCCTCACGTACGTCTCTTCTTCTTCCTCTTTAATTATCACCCTTATGTTACTTTCCTCCACGCACTGCTGATCACCCCTCACATACGCCTCTTCTTCCTTTTTCACCTCAATTTTTATAGTGGTAAGTCTGTCAACCTAAACCCACAAGATGATAAATGCATTATTATGTACAGTCAGCAAGAATAAAGTTAGATGAGATAAGTATCTTATATGGTTTGGAGTCTCTGGTGAATCTCAGTTTTGCCTACCTGATAATGATTGGAGATGGTGGGATCTTCGTGTGGACAATCCCTGGAATAAAGAGGGCCTGTATATCTCACTGATGGGTTTCTGTTACTCGATCCATCTGTAGGAGACACACACACTGACTGAATACATTGTCTCTATGGCCTATATGCAGTTCCCTTTTCCACCTGTTTTCTCCTTGGTGATAATTTTTCCTCTTTTCTTTAAAGTAACTTTTCAGCACTTAGCAATTGAAAATGTACCAAAAACAGTAGAAAAAATACAATCAAAATTATTCTGTGTATTTTCTTGCTTGCTGGGGGTTTTAAGGGCATTTTATTGACAAAGAGCCGGATTCACAAAGCCGTGCTAAACGATAGCACAGCCGTGATATGCTTAGCACGTAGGTTAGCGCGTACAGGTTTGTGCGCATAATAGTAAAGGTTTGCGTGCATTAACGTTCCAGTTCACATGCTAACGCATATTTTAGCGAGTGAACGGGAAAGTTAATTGTAGCAAACCTTTACTATTATGGGCGCAAACCTGTATGCGAGCTAAGCATACCACGGCCTGCTATCATTTACCCCTGCTTTGTGAATCAGGCTCCATGAGTGAAAATATCAACTTGGAGAAAACTAAGGAGAAAAAGCGAATTGCATGTGGGCCTATGAAGTTCATGCCAAGGCAGTGGTTTAGAACTGTAAGGAAAATGTGTCAGATTGAGGCCAGCAGTATCAAAAGCATGCCAAGGTTGAGGTTTGGTAGCCATATGATAATGTTGGTACTATGATGTTCTACTGAGGATTGCAGATGGTCCTTTCAAATGGTGTATTTCGTCTTCATTTGTTGGTACTATAATGTTATACTGAGGAATGGAAATAGACCTTTCATATGGTGTACAGCAGAGTTCACCAACCCTGTCCTCAAGGCCCACCACCAGTACATGTTTTGCAGAAAACCACAAACATGCACAGGTGGGGTAATTAAGTGTCTCAGCAGCACTGATTAACTACCTCTGTGGATTTCCACAAAACATGCACTGTTGGTGGGCTTTGAGGACAGGGTTGAGGAACACTGGTGTACAGTATCTCCTCCTCATTTGTTGGTACTATGATGTTATACTGAGGAATGGAGATGGGCCTTTCATATGGTGTACAGTATCTCCTCCTCATTTGTTGGTGCAATGATGTTATACTGAGGAACGGAGATGGGCCTTTCATATGGTGTGCAGTATCTCCTCCTCATTTGTTGGTACTATAATGTTATACTGAGGAATGGAAATAGACCTTTCATATGGTGTACAGCAGAGTTCCCCAACCCTGTCCTCAAGGCCCACCAACAGTACATGTTTTGCAGAAAACCACAAACATGCACAGGTGAGGTAATTAAGTGTCTCAGCAGCACTGATTAAGTACCTCTGTGGATTTCCACAAAAAATGCACTGTTGGTGGGCTTTGAGGACAGGGTTGGGGAACACTGGTGTACAGTATCTCCTCCTCATTTGTTGGTACTATGATGTTCTACTGAGGAATGGAGATGGGCCTTTCATATGGTGTACAGTATCTCCTCCTCATTTGTTGGTACTATGATGTTCTACTGAGGAATGGAGATGGGCCTTTCATATGGTGTACAGTATCTTCTCCTCATTTGTTGGTACTATGATGTTATACTGAGGAATGGAGATGGGCCTTTCATATGGTGTGCAGTATCTCCTCCTCATTTGTTGGTACTATGATGTTATACTGAGGAACGGAGATGGGCCTTTCATATGGTGTACAGTATCTCCTCCTCATTTGTTGGTACTATGATGTTATACTGAGGAATGGAAATAGACCTTTAATATGGTGTACAGTATCTCCTCCTCATTTGTTGGTGCAATGATGCTATACTGAGGAATGTAGATGGCCCTTTCATATGGTGTACAGTATCTCCTCCTCATTAGTTGGTACTATAATGTTATACTGAGGAATGGAAATAGACCTTTCATATGGTGTACAGCAGAGTTCCCCAACCCTGTCCTCAAGGCCCACCAACAGTACATGTTTTGCAGAAAACCACAAACATGCACAGGTGAGGTAATTAAGTGTCTCAGCAGCACTGATTAAGTACCTCTGTGGATTTCCACAAAACATGCACTGTTGGTGGGCTTTGAGGACAGGGTTGGGGAACACTGGTGTACAGTATCTCCTCCTCATTTGTTGGTACTATGATGTTCTACTGAGGAATGGAGATGGGCCTTTCATATGGTGTACAGTATCTCCTCCTCATTTGTTGGTACTATGATGTTCTACTGAGGAATGGAGATGGGCCTTTCATATGGTGTACAGTATCTTCTCCTCATTTGTTGGTACTATGATGTTATACTGAGGAATGGAGATGGGCCTTTCATATGGTGTGCAGTATCTCCTCCTCATTTGTTGGTGCTATGATGTTATACTGAGGAACGGAGATGGGCCTTTCATATGGTGTACAGTATCTCCTCCTCATTTGTTGGTACTATGATGTTATACTGAGGAATGGAAATAGACCTTTAATATGGCGTACAGTATCTCCTCCTCATTTGTTGGTGCACTGATGCTATACTGAGGAATGTAGATGGCCCTTTCATATGGTGTACAGTATCTCCTCCTCATTTGTTGGTACTATAATGTTATACTGAGGAATGGAAATAGACCTTTCATATGGTGTACAGCAGAGTTCCCCAACCCTGTCCTCAAGGCCCACCAACAGTACATGTTTTGCAGAAAACCACAAACATGCACAGGTGAGGTAATTAAGTGTCTCAGCAGCACTGATTAAGTACCTCTGTGGATTTCCACAAAACATGCACTGTTGGTGGGCTTTGAGGACAGGGTTGGGTAACACTGGTGTACAGTATCTCCTCCTCATTTGTTGGTACTATGATGTTCTACTGAGGAATGGAGATGGGCCTTTCATATGGTGTACAGTATCTCCTCCTCATTTGTTGGTACTATGATGTTATACTGAGGAATGGAGATAGGCCTTTCATATGGTGTACAGTATCTCCTCCTCATTTGTTGGTACTATGATGTTATACCGAGGAATGGAGATGGGACTTTCATATGGTGTACAGTATCTATTCCTCATTTGTTGGTACTATAATGTTATACTGAGGAATGTAAATAGACCTTTTATATGGTGTACAGTATCTCCTCCTCAGTTGTTGGCGCTATGATGTTATACTGAGGAATGGAGATGGGCCTTTCATAAGGTGTACAGTATCTCCTCCTCATTTGTTGGTACTATGATGTTATACTGAGGAATGGAAATAGGCTTTTCATATGGTGTACAGTATCTCCTCCTCATTTGTTGGTACTATAATGTTATACTGAGGAATGGAAATAGACCTTCCATATGGTGTACAGTATCTCCTCCTCATTTGTTGGTACTATAATGTTATACTGAGGAATGGAAATAGACCTTCCATATGGTGTACAGTATCTCCTCCTCATTTGTTGGTACTATAATGTTATACTGAGGAATGGAAATAGGCCTTTCATATGGTGTACAGTATCTCCTCCTCATGTGTTGGCACTATGATGTTATACTGAGGAATGGAGATGGGCCTTTCATATGGTGTACAGTATCTCCTCCTCATTTGTTGGTACTATGATGTTATACTGAGGAATGGAGATAGGCCTTCCATATGGTGTACAGTATCTCCTCCTCATTTGTTGGTACTATAATGTTATACTGAGGAATGGAAATAGACCTTCCATATGGTGTACAGTATCTCCTCCTCATGTGTTGGCACTATGATGTTATACTGAGGAATGGAGATGGGCCTTTCATATGGTGTACAGTATCTCCTCCTCATGGAGTGGAGTCAGGCTGAAGGTAGGAAGGACCAGAGAGTGAGTGACACCTGAAGGTGGATGTCACTAACTGATCTGGAGACTATCTCTTTAGTGGAGAGAGATAGCTCTCGAGGTCGGGCAAGCCAGGTTGGCAACACACGGACAGACAAAGTACAAAGACAGAAGGCTGATTTGGTATCCAGGGCAGGCAGGGTTTGGCAACGGAATATCAGATATGCGTGGTACCGAATCAGAAAGCAGATCAAACAATGCCTAGTCTTGGGTGTGAGGTCCGTGGTCTCCACACCCTGGAACTAGTCTGAAGTATAACAGAATGATAACACAAGTTCCCTAGTCTGGGTGTGAGGTCCGTGGTCTCTACACCCTGGAACTAGTCTGATGTATAACAGAATGATAACACAAGTTCCCTAGTCTTGGGTGTGAGGTCCGTGGTCTCTACACCCTGGAACTAGTCTGAGGTATAACAGAATGCTAACACAAGTTCCCTAGTCTTGGGTGTGAGGTCTGTGGTCTCTACACCCTGGAACTAGTCTGAAGTATAACAGAATGCTAACACAAGTAATCTGGCTCAGTGTGAATTCCCAGGTCCTCCTAGTTCAAACACCCTGTTGGATCTGACTAAGGTCTGAGTGCTTCCACGTAGCGATCGCATTGGACCCGGAATCAGCCGCCTTGCTGTCAGTACACGCGGCGGCTTTTCCGCGTTCTTTCACACCGTGATAAGTAGTAGAATAGAGTTTAGAAACTTTTAGGCTTGAGGCCCATGTCTTGTGTATTCTTTTTAGTCGCAAACTGAATCAAAGGCAATTACATTTATGCATATTCTGTAAAGATTTATAAAATAAAAACAAAGGGCTTGATTCACTGAACCAAGCTAACTCATAGCACAGGCACGCTTGCATTTTTGCACGAGTTTTTGCATGCAATCAAGAATTTCCGCACACAATCCCAAATAAAAATGTGCGCAAAAAAAACTAGTGCGGCCGTGCTATGAGTTAGCACAGTTTAGTGAATCAGGCCCAAAGTGACAGAATATGAAAGAAACAACATATATTGTTACCTTAGGAACCTGGCTTTTAAAATATGTATGCCATGAGGGTATAATACTATTATTTTTGCAAATAAGGTCTTACAACCATCAATAGTGTACAATAAGAAAGCAAAAACGAAAAAAAAAAACAGTTTTATTCCCAAATACAATATTGTCACCATACATTGTGTGTGGGTTTAACTTTTAGTTAGCACTGTTTATTTTAAAGCTATAATTGATGTAAATAGAGAAATAGTGTGTTTTTCTGTTTTTCCCCTACTTTTCCCTTTAAAATGCATTGAAAATAAGAATTACTAAACAAAATTATCACACACTAAAAACATACTTTGTCCAAAAAAAAACAACAATATATAGATCATTTAGGTGAAATTAGTAGTAATAAAGCTATCTGCGAATGAATGGGAGCAGTGCTAATATGTAAAAATGTGTTTGGTCCTAAAGTGGTTAAATACAGCATTTGATCTGACATTGTTACGCTTAAAACACATTTAGGACTTCTCACCAGTATGAACTCTCTGGTGTTTAGCAAGCTCTGATTTTTTTTCTAAAAGTTTTACCGCAATCAGGGCAAGTATAAGACATGTCACCTATGTCCATCCTCAGGTGTCTAATAAGTTTTGACTCAGTCATAAATGATTTCCCACACACAGAACAAGTGTAGGGCCTCTCCTGTGTGAACTCAGTAGTGTGTAGCCACCCTGGCGTTCTATTTCCCCAGGATTTCCGTGCAAAAAGTGGTTCAATTAATAATTTTCAACCAATTTTTTTTTTGCAATCATTTTTTTTTTTTATATTGAATTCAATACAGGTTATTGTATTGAATTCAATTTAGAAAAAAGTGTTTGCTGTGAGATTTTGATGATGCTGTGTGACACTGGTGCCATTAACGCCGATCGACGGGGGACATGTGATCGCCAAGGGAGAAGCAAAATCCGCCAAGGGACATGAAAGAAGGCACTGGGGAAGCTATCAGTGGTACGCGACGAGGGATCAGCATTCCAATGGTGAGTATAAGACTCAGATGTATAAGCCAGATGTGCAGCCAGGTATAGTTAGCCAGATGTGCAGCCAGGTATAGTTAGCCAGATGTGCAGCCAGGTATAGTTAGCCAGATGTATTAGCCAGGAATAGTTAGCCAGATGTTTTGCCAGGTATATAGGGAGCAAGATGTTTGCTAGGTATATAGGGAGCAAGATGTTTGCCAGGTGTATAGGAGACAGATGTGCAGCCAGGTCTAGGGAGTCATATGTATAGGGAGCCAGGTTTGCAGGTGCCTCTGCCCCCCCCCCCCCCCATTGCCCCCAATGCTGTGGCCGGGTGGCCCTTCTGTGGGGGGGGGGGCTCCCCTTCTGTGCTGGCTGGTAGTGGCCGGTGGGGATCCCCTCTGTGGGAGGGGGGGGGGGGGGGGAAATCCCCATACTGTGCATGCGGGTGGCCCTTCTGTGTGTGTGTGGGGGGGGGTATCCCCTTCTATGGGGGCTAGCCGTGGTCGGTCGGGGACACCCCCTTCTGTGGTGGGAGGAAGGTGGGTGTCCCCATCTATGCGGGCTGTGGGTGGCCTCTCCCTCCACTTCCCCCATCCCTCCCTCTCTGTCCCCCGTGTCCCCCCCCCCCCCCCCATCCCGTGTCTCCCCCCTGTCAGAAGCCCTGATCTACTCACCTGAGGGCTTTCTCCTGCGGTGGAAGCGGCGCGCCTCCTCCTCCATCGCGAAGTCTCGTGTTCTTTGTAATTACAGTACGCGGCTTGGTGACATCACCAAGCCGCGTACTGTAATTACACAGACCGGGACTTCGGCGATGGAGGAGGGTGTCCATCGCGGCCGGCGCAGGAGAAAGCCCTCAGGTGAGTAAAGCAGGGCTTCTGACAGGGGGGAGACATGGGATGGGGGGGGGACACACGGGGGACAGAGAGGGAGGGATGGGGGAAGAGGAGGGAGAGGCCACCCACAGCCCGCATAGATGGGGACACCCACCCCCCCCCCCCCCGCACAGAAGGGGGTGTCCCCGACTGGCCAAGACCAGCCCCATAGAAGGGGATACCCGCCCCCCCTCCCCGCACACACAAAAGGGTCACCCGTATGCACAGTACGCTTATCCCCCCCCGGCCCCCCCGCACAGAGAGGATCCCCGCACCAGCCGGCAAAGAAGGGGAATCCCTACACAGCCCCACACATTCTCTGCCCCGCCGGCTGCACAGGGATTCCCAGGGTGACTGGATGCTAGTTCTGTATGCTGTGGGTAGCACAGATCGCTACCCACAGCGTGCTGACAGGCATCCAGCCATCCTGGGGAATCCCTCTGATGAGGGAAAAGTGCAGCCGGCGGGGAAGAGAAGCAAGAAATCTTCCTGGCGGTATTGACGACCGCTTTCAGCAAGTTTTTCCTGGACGAGCTAAGCTCGTCAATACCGCCAGGGTGGTTAAATAGAACCTGAACTGAAAATAAAAAGTAAAAATAACCATACACAGGTCATGTTACATCCTGTGTAGTCTACTTCTCAATCTCTTTCTCCTCTCCTGTGTCCTATTTGTCCACTGTGATCAATGGATTACTCTGTCCTCCATTTTAAAAATGGCCATTACCTCCTAACAACTTCCTGGTCAGCACACTGTTAAACTGTCATATAACCCACTTGAGCCATAGGGAAACATGAACATTACCTTGCACATTCAATTGTAACTGACAGCTGCTGATATATAACTGACAGCAACTGGTTTATTTCAGTTCTGACAAAATATTGTCAGAACTGGAAGGGATCACTGTAAGAAGAAAATGGTGAGCCTCTGAGAGGAACTGATGGGGAGGTTAGTATGTAATATTCATTTGCAGCTATGTTGTGTGTTTATTTTAAATAATTTTCCTCACTTCAGGTTCCCTTTAACAAGGTTTGACTTTGTTCTGAATAGTCTACCACACTCAGTACATTCATAAGGCTTCTCTCCAGTGTGAGCTCTTTCAGGTCTAAAAAGTTATGACTTATTTAAAAATGTTTTCCAACACAGAACAAGGATGCAGTCTCTCTCCAGTGTGAGCAAACTGGTGTCTAACAAGCTCAGATTGAAATAAGAAATACTTTCACACTCAGAACAAGGATGGAGACTCTCACCAGTGTAAACTCTCTGGTGCGTAACAAGTTTTGACTGTAGGGGGGTCGGGGGAAAATGAGTTTAACTTACCCGGGGCTTCTAATGGTCCCCCGCAGACGTCCTGTACCTGCGCAGCCACTCACCGATGCTCCGGCCCCGCCTCCGGTTCACTTCTGGAATTTCAGACTTTAAAGTCTGAAAACCACTGCGCCTGCGTTGCCGTGTCCTCGCTTCCCGATGTCACCAAGAGCGCACGGCGCAGGCACAGACCATTCTGGGCCTGCGCAGTACGCTCCTGGTGACATCAGCGGGAGTGAGGACACAGCAATGCAGGCGCAGTGGTTTTCAGACTTTAAAGTCTGAAATTCCAGAAGTGAACCGGAGGCGGGGCCGGAGCATTGGGGAGTGGCTGCGCGGGCACAGGATGTCTGTGGGGGACCTTTAGAAGCCCCGGGTAACTTCAGCTCATTTTCCCCCGACCCCCCTACAGTGTCCCTTTAAGGTGAATTATTTCACACAGCCTGAACAAGAATAGGGCTTTTAAACAGTGTGACTCTCTGGACTTTGAACTGAATACTTTTCCACACATTAAGGACAAGGATAGAGACTCTCACCTGGGTGAACTTTCTGGTGTTTAACAAGTTTTGCTTTTAACCTAAAGGATTTCCCACACTCAGAACAGTGGTAGGCCTTCTCGCCAGTGTGAACTGACTGATGAAGAACAAGATATGATTTCCATCTGAAAGATTTCCCACACTCTGAGCATGACCATGGCAGCCTCCGTGAGTGCATCTTCTGGTGCGCAACAAGAGATTCTTCCGATTTAAAACATTTGGAACACTCTCTACATGGAAATCTCTGACTCGCTTGATGTGTGGGATGACAGGTGACAGCTTGTGGTTCCTTAGAACATTCCACTGCAATTTCTTCTGAATGTGACATAAGGCGTCCCTCTGAGATGTCCCCAACTTTGTGTACCCCTGCTGGAAGGAAAAATGTAACTATTTAATGCATGGTAGTGTTTCATGATCATGTATTAGATATGAGATCTAAACCTACAGGTGCCAATGAGCTCTCTCACAGGACTGGTAAAACCAGATTGATTCACCAAGTAAAATATGCTGGTGATATTCTGTGGAGCACAATGCCTGCCATCATATTACATGAATTACAACACATCCACTGTTACAAGTACAGTGGGCGGCACTTACAATGATTGCACAGAACTTAGATGCGCATGGTACGCTGCCAGGACAACTAGAATTAACTCACAGTGACGAGCGCGATAATGTTAGTGAATTAAAACCCTTGTAAGATTTGACAATAATAGGGGCAAAAAAGGGTAGGTGGGCAGAGCCAGGAGGCAATGGAGTGTTGGACCTTCGTTGCCCTGCTGATTACTGCCAGGTGTTTTGAACAGTAAGTGTGTTGATTGCGGGCGCTATGAGTGGCTCACTGGCTACCTATTGGACTACAATATCTAGCAGCAAAAAATTGGCAGTGCTCCTAATCAGGCTGCAACTGAAATGAAACCAACAGAGGTGTGCACCTAAGGGGCTTAGGTCCCTAACTCTGTAGTGATGCTATCAGGCTTCCGGCTATTTATCAGATATTTGATCTGACATTGTCCCCCTTAAAACCCATCTAGGACTTCTCACCAGTATGTACTCTCTGGTGTTTAGCAAGCTCTGATATTTTTCTAAAAGTTTTACCGCAATCAGAGCAAGTATAAGACACCTCACCTATGTGAATCCCCTGGTGTCTAATAAGTTTTGACTCAGTCATAAATGATTTCCCACACACACAACAAGTGTAGGGCCTGTCACCTGTGTGAACTCCGTAGTGTTTAACAAGGTTTGACTTTGTTTTGAATAGTCTACCACACTCAGTACATTCATAAGGCTTCTCTCCAGTGTGAAATCTTTCATATCTAAAAAGTTCTGACTTATATAAAAATGTTCTCCCACACTCAGAACAAGGATGCGGTCTCTCTCCAGTGTGAGCAAATTGGTGCATAGCAAGCTCAGATTGAAATAAGAAAGACTTTCCACACTCAGAACAAGGATGGAGACTCTCACCGGAGTGAACTCTCTGGTGCGTAACAAGTTTTGACTTTAAGGTGAATGATTTTGCACAGTCTGAACAAGAACAGGGCTTTTCAGCAGTGTGACACTTCTGGTGCACAGCAAGTTCTGACTTTGATCTGAATAATTGTCCACAGTTAGAACATGGGCTTGACCTTTCACCGGTGTAAAATTTTTGGTGTTTTACAAGCTCTGGCTTATATTTGAATGATTTACAACACTCAGGGCAAACATAGTGCTTTGCATCAGTGTGAATTCTCTGGTGCGTAATAAGTTTTGACTTTGCTCTGAATAGATTCCCACACTCAGAGCAGTCATAGGGCCGCTCATCTGTGTAAGTTCTATGGTGTCTGACAAGTTCTGACTTGAAAATGAATGATTTCTCACACTCAGAACAAGCAAAGGGCCTTTCACCAGTGTGAACTCTCAAGTGACTAATACATTCTGACTTAAATAAGGAAGATTTATCACATTCAGAAAAATGATAGAAACTCTCACCAGTATGACCTCTCTGATGTATAATAAGTTTTGACTTTAACCTGAAGGATTTCCCGCACTCATACCATAAATAGGGCCTCTCACCGGTGTAAACTCTCTGGTAAATAGCAAGCTCCGATTTTGAACTGAGCAATTTCCACACTCAGGACAAGGATAGAGACTTACCTGTGTGAACTCTCTGGTGTTTAACAAGTTTTGCTTTTAACCTGAAGGATTTCCCACACTCAGAACAGTGGTAGGCCTTCTCGCCAGTGTGAACTGACTGATGAAGATCAAGATATGATTTCCATCTAAAACATTTCCCACACTCTGAGCATGACCATGGCAGCCTCAGTGAGTGCGTCTTCTGGTGCGCAGCAAGAGATTCTTCAGACTTTAAACATTTGGAGCACTCTGTACATGGAAATCTCTGACTCGCTTGATGTGTGGGATGACAGGTGACAGCTTGTGATTCCACAGAACATTCCACTGCAGTGTCTTCTGAATGTGACATAAGATGTCCCTCTGAGATGTCCCTAACATTGTGTACCCCTGCTGGAAGGAAAAATGTAATAATTAAATGCATGGTATGGTTTCATGATCATGTATGTTAGCCTATTAGATATGAGATCTAAACCTACAGGTGCCACTGAGCTCTCTCACAGGACTGGTAATACCAGATTGGTTCACCAAGTAAAATACGCTGGTGATATTCAGACATTGCACTGTAGAGCGCAACGCCAGCCATTATATTACATGAATTACAACACATCCACTGTTACAAGTACTGTAGGCGGCACTTACAACGATTGCACAGAACTTAGATGCGCACGCTACGCTGTCAGGACCACTAGAATTAACTCACAGTGACGAGCACGATAATGTTAGTAAATCAACCCCCTTGTAATATTTGACAATAATAGGGGTGAAAAGCATAGGTGGGCGGAGCCAGGACACAATAGAGTGTCGGACCTCCGTTGCCCTGCTGATTCCCGCTAGGTGCTTTTGAAGAGGTAAGAGCCTTGATTGCCGGCACTATCAGTGGCTCACTGGCTACCTATTGGACTACACTCCTATCTAGCAGCAAAAAATTGCCAGCGCTCCTAATCTGGCTGCAACTTAAATGAAACTAACAAAGGTGTGCAGCACCCCCCCCCCCCCCCCGGGGACTTAAAGGGCAACTATCAAAGTTAACTAAAATTCTAAATGCCACATATATTTCCAGTAATTACTAGAAAATAGCAATACAAAGGCTTTTTTTCATCTTTTCATGTCTTATATGAAGGAAATATGACATTTACAGAGAACAGTTTTCACTGTGGGCATTACTATGGAGGACTGTGCCCAGCACATCCAGCATAAAGAAACAATCTTCACTGGCTCTAATACTGTGACTGGAATCTGTTCAGAATGATAGGAAGCAGAAATATATTGTAGCTTCAAATGTGTGTAAATAATCATCAGATGAAGCCCTGCATTCCTGTCTGTGTGTATCTCTCTGCCACGCAGTGTAAAGCAAACAGTTTACAGCCAGGTTACAGTGAAGGTCTGCCTTTCCCTCTCCCTGATGCTGACACAAATTGCTACAAAACTGCTGGTAAACATGGCTTTTCTTTTTACACAGACTGTACTGAGAGACCTCTGAAAAGCATTTTATTGTTGCTGGCTAAAAGCTCGATAGGTAAGTGAGGTTTACAGAAAAACTGTTCCTTTGATAGTTGTTCTTTAAAGAGATTCTGTAACAAAATGTTCAGCCTTATTTCTTCTATCCTATAAGTTCCTATACCTGTTCTAATGTGCTCTGTCTTACTGCAACCTTTTCTAGTTGCACAGTGGCTGTATTATCTCTGTTATATAATCGAATATTCTTTCCTTTGCCGACTTTGTTGGCTCAGGCAGGAATGTGCTGCTCTGCTGTGATAGGTAGAAGTTATACACACCCTCTCCAAGCCCTCTCCAGGCTCTGTATGAGTCACAGACTGAGCTTCTCTAAGCCTATCACATGCTGGTTAGCAGCCATGTTTTTGTTTGTAAACACTACCTAACACTGGCAATTACAAGCCCGGATTGCAGCAGGGAGTGGCAGAAACAACAAAGAGGGGCCCAGGAGAACATAATGAATAGAATAGAATAATGAAAGTATGCTTTTTATTGTAGGAATTTTAGAGTACAGATTCTCTTTAAATACACATCTTGACTACAAACTATGTACTAAACCCTAATCTAAATAATTTGAATGCAGACTAATACAAGTGAATGCAGCTTGCCAAAAGTAGATGTACATTTTTGTACATCAGTAGGAAATGGTAGTGCTTCCAAATGCAGGCTGCACCCGAATTGACCAGCTACATAGATGTGCAGAGCCCTAAACATGGGCAGATTACACAACTTGCATTAACAATTCTGGTGCATCCTGCATTTGGAAGAGCTGCCATTTCCTCCTGTTGTACATTCCTATCTAGAAGGGATAGCATTTGAGGAGAAGATCTGAGCATGGGATGCAGTACACATGCACGAGACACCTGAGTCGCTTAAAGCACCAGTCAGGCAGTGGTGAGAAAGCAGCTATTTAGCGTGTCCATCGCATTTAAAGGGAATCTTAACTGAGAGGGATATGAGTGTTTCCTTTTACCCTCCCTGGTGGTATGCAGTTTCAGATGCTGCGTCCGCGGGGGGATTTTTTAAAATAAAATTCGATTGAAATGCTTAAGCTAGCACTTTGCTAGCTAACTATTGCCCCCAAGTCCCCCGGCACCGCTGTGATCCCCCGATCGCTGCCGGCAATATTTACCCTTCCACAATCCAGCGAGAGCCGCAGCTTTACCATGTAGCTTCAGTTATTGACATCATTCGCAGTCCCGATCCTCCCCATAGCAAACCCTGGAGCTGATTGGGAGGCTGCGCCATCACGGGATCACTGGGGGGTATGTATAACAGCGGCGATTGGGGGTGATCGGGGGAGAGCAGAGGGACTTGGGGGGGAATGGTTAGCTAGCAAAGTGCTAGTTTAAGTATATAAAACAAATTTTATAAAAAAAAACAAAAAAACAAAAACTCCGGGGGCCATGTGATCCTCTCCGGCGGCTAGCCCGAACGTAGATCGGGCTTACCGCCAGGGAGGTTAAACAATACCAGTTGCTTGGCAGTCCTGCTGATCTCTTTGGTTGCAGTAATGGCCGAATCACACACCTAAAACAAACATGCAGCTAATCCAGACTGACTTCAGTCAAAGCACCTGATCTGCATGCTTGTTGAGGGACTGTGGATAAAAGTATTAGAGACAGAGGACCATCAGGAGAGTAAGGCAACTGGTATTATTTAAAAAGAAAAAAATCCATATCCTTCTCAGTTTAGGCTCCCTTTAATGCAAGGAAGCTGTGTAACAGCTTCCACAGCGCTATTTCCACAAAGTGCCTTAAATATAATAGGCTGTGTGCTACTGTCCGTGTAGCGCGCATAATCACAGGAGCACACACTATGCTGCGGGCAGTGCAGCATAGCGAGTGCTAGTAACTTTCGCTGCCTCCCTGTAAATAAGGAGGGCTCCTCTCCTCTTGCCCTGAGACCCTTCGGCTCTATTCCGAGGACAGGCAGCCTATTGGCCCAATCAGAGTGTGGGGATCACGTCCTATGAATGTTTGAACCCGCAGGGTTTATTTAACCCTCCTGTTTATTTAAACAGTTCATTTGTTTTGATGTATGTATGGATGTATTAGATGTAACAATTAAGTGATGTATACAATCTGCTACTGTCTGCTCCTGGAATGTGTATTTTACACTTGTTTACTAATTAACTCTGCCATTGAATTCCCTGGGAGAAGGAGAGGAGTTTTCTGTCATTATTTTACAACTCTGTAGTGATGTTATTAGGTCAGAGATAAATAAACAATGTTCTTTAAAGGGAACCTTAACTGAGAGGGATATGGATGTTTCCTTTTAAACTAAACCAGTTGCTTGTCAATCCTGCGGATCTCTTTGGCTGCAGCAGTGGCTGACTCACACACCCGAAACAAGCATGCAGCTAATCCAACAATTAAGTGATGTATACAATCTGCTACTGTCTGCTCCTGGAATGTGTATTTTACACTTGTTTACTAATTAACTCTGCCATTGAATTCCCTCGGAGAAGGAGAGGAGTTTGCTGTCATTATTTTACAACTCTGTAGTGATGTTATCAGGTCAGAGATAAATAAACAATGTTCTTTAAAGAGAACCTTAAAGGGGAACTTCAGCCTAAACAAACATACTGTCATTAAGTTACATTAGTTATGTTAATTAGAATAGATAGGTAATATAATCTCTTACCCACCCTGTTTTAAAAGAACAGGCAAATGTTTGTGATTCATGGGGGCTGCCATCTTTGTCATGGGGGCAGCCATCTTTTTGGTTGAAAGGAGGTGACAAGTAGCAGGAGACAGAGTTCCAACTGTCCTGTGTGCTGATTACCCCTCCCAGCTGCACACGCTAGGCTTCAAATGTCAAATAAAAAATGTCAAAAAAAAAAATTGCACCAAAACAGCAGAACGAGAACAACAAAATCAGAAATCCCATCATGCTTTGCACAGCATAAGGGGAAAAAAGCCCTGGCAGTTTTCTTCTGTGCAGCTAAAAATGAGGCTTGTATAAGAGAAACAAAGTTCTGATGCTGTGAAACTGTTAAAGAAACACCAGGCCTTTTCAGTGCTGCTGAGTTGATTTTTAGTCCGGAGGTTCACTTTAACTGAGAGGGATATGGATGTTTAATTTTAAACAATACCGGTTGCTTATCCTGCGGATCTCCTTGGCTGCAGCAGTGGCTGACTCAAGCACCCGAAACAAGCATGCAGCTAATCCAATCTGACTTCAGTCAGAGCACCTGATCTGCATGCTTGTTCAGGGGCTGTGGCTAAAAGTATTAGAGACACAGGATCAGCAGGAGAGTCAGACAACTGGTATTATATTAAAAGGAAAAATCCATATCCTTCCTCAGTTTAGGTTCCCTTTAAGATTTTGTAGGAAGGAGAGTGCAGAGACTTATTTTCACGTCATTGGGACAGCAAGTGGTCAACCACTTAATGACAACTGGACGTTATCTTTGTGGAGAGCGCACCACCAGTTTGTTAATAAATGAGGCACATGTGGTATCTTTTTAACCGTGACGAGTTGTAGAATACATTTTGGTGGGTCTTAAAGATTGGACACATTTCACAGAAAAAATAGGTAAGGACAAACTCAATCCAACATAAAGTCATTTTCAAAAGTATGATCAAATTTGGGAACGTTTTAGCAAAACTACAAGAGACGTGTGGTAACATTGTAACCGTGATAAGTAGTAGAATAGAGTTTAGAGACTTTTAGGGTTGAGACTAGTGTTGGGCGAACAGTGTTCGCCACTGTTCGGGTTCTGCAGAACATCACCCTTTTCGGGTGATGTTCGAGTTCGACCGAACACCTGATGGTGTTCGGCCAAACCGTTCGGCTATATGGCCGAACTAAGAGCGCATAGCCGAACGTTCCCTGAACTTTCGGCTAGCACTGTGATTGGCCGATCGGGTCACGTGGTTCGGACCCGAACGCGCTCTGATTGGCCGAACGGGTCACGTGGTTCGGGTAAATAAATACCCGATCCACGTCATTTCTCCGCCATTTGTCTGTGGGTTTAGCTTTGGCTAGGCAGGCAGGGTAGTTCTCTCTCCAGCCAGGCTAGCCAGGGTCCCCCCAGTCATTGTGTCGCTGCTGGGAACAGTAGTACACCGCTCACCCACACTATATAGCATTGTGTTTACTGCCACTCTGTGTACACCGCTCACTCACCACTGTATAGCATTGTGTTTACTGCCACTCTGTGTCTCTGCTGGGAACAGTAGTACACCGCTCACCCGCCACTGTATAGCATTGTGCTCTGTGTCGCTGCTGGGAACAGTAGTACACCGCTCACCCACCACTGTATAGCATTGTGCTCTGTGTCGCTGCTGGGAATAGTAGTACACCGCTCACCCACCACTGTATAGCATTATGCTCTGTGTCGCTGCTGGGAATAGTAGTACACCGCTCACCCACCACTGTATAGCATTGTGCTCTGTGTCGCTGCTGGGAACAGTAGTACACCGCTCACCCACCACTGTACAGCATTGTGCTCTGTGTCGCTGCTGGGAATAGTAGTACACCGCTCACCCACCACTGTATAGCATTGTGCTCTGTGTCGCTGCTGGGAACAGTAGTACACCGCTCACCCAAAACTGTATAGCATTGTGCTCTGTGTCGCTGCTGGGAATAGTAGTACACTGCTCACCCACCACTGTATAGCATTGTGCTCTGTGTCGCTGATGGGAATAGTAGTACACCGCTCACCCACCACTGTATAGCATTGTGCTCTGTGTCGCTGCTGGGAATAGTAGTACACCGCTCACCCACCACTGTATAGTATTGTGCTCTGTGTCGCTGCTGGGAACAGTAGTACACCGCTCACCCACCACTGTATAGCATTGTGCTCTGTGTCGCTGCTGGGAATAGTAGTACACCGCTCACCCACCACTGTATAGCATTGTGCTCTGTGTCGCTGCTGGGAATAGTAGTACACCGCTCACCCACCACTGTATAGCATTGTGCTCTGTGTCGCTGCTGGGAACAGTAGTACACCGCTCACCCACCACTGTATAGCATTGTGCTCTGTGTCACTGCTGGGAATAGTAGTACACCGCTCACCCACCACTGTATAGCATTGTGCTCTGTGTCGCTGCTGGGAATAGTAGTACACTGCTCACCCACCACTGTATAGCATTGTGCTCTGTGTCGCTGCTGGGAATAGTAGTACACCGCTCACCCACCACTGTATAGCATTGTGCTCTGTGTCGCTGCTGGGAACAGTAGTACACCGCTCACCCACCACTGTATAGCATTGTGCTCTGTGTCGCTGCTGGGAATAGTAGTACACCGCTCGCCCACCACTGTATAGCATTGTGCTCTGTGTCGCTGCTGGGAATAGTAGTACACCGCTCACCCACCACTGTATAGCATTGTGCTCTGTGTCGCTGCTGGGAACAGTAGTACACCGCTCACCCACCACTGTATAGCATTGTGCTCTGTGTCGCTGCTGGGAACAGTAGTACACCGCTCACCCACCACTGTATAGCATTGTGCTCTGTGTCGCTGCTGGGAATAAGAGTACACCGCTCACCCACCACTGTATAGCATTGTGCTCTGTGTCGCTGCTGGGAATAGTAGTACACCGCTCACCCGCCACTGTATAGCATTGTGCTCTGTGTCGCTGCTGGGAACAGTAGTACACTGCTCACCCACCACTGTATAGCATTGTGCTCTGTGTCGCTGCTGGGAATAAGAGTACACCGCTCACCCACCACTGTATAGCATTGTGCTCTGTGTCGCTGCTGGGAACAGTAGTACACCGCTCACCCACCACTGTATAGCATTGTGCTCTGTGTCGCTGCTGGGAATAGTAGTACACTGCTCACCCACCACTGTATAGCATTGTGCTCTGTGTCGCTGCTGGGAACAGTAGTACACCGCTCACCCACCACTGTATAGCATTGTGCTCTGTGTCGCTGCTGGGAACAGTAGTACACCGCTCACCCACCACTGTATAGCATTGTGCTCTGTGTCGCTGCTGGGAATAAGAGTACACCGCTCACCCACCACTGTATAGCATTGTGCTCTGTGTCGCTGCTGGGAATAGTAGTACACCGCTCACCCACCACTGTATAGCATTGTGCTCTGTGTCGCTGCTGGGAACAGTAGTACACCGCTCACCCACCACTGTATAGCATTGTGCTCTGTGTCGCTGCTGGGAATAGTAGTACACCGCTCACCCACCACTGTATAGCATTGTGCTCTGTGTCGCTGCTGGGAATAGTAGTACACCGCTCACCCACCACTGTATAGCATTGTGCTCTGTGTCGCTGCTGGGAATAGTAGTACACCGCTCACCCACCACTGTATAGCATTGTGCTCTGTGTCGCTGCTGGGAATAGTAGTACACCGCTCACCCACCACTATATAGCATTTCTGTACTGCCACTGTACTGCTGCCAGTCAGCGTGTACTTTAAGGATAAGTGAAATGAAGAAGAAATCCTGTAAAAGAGGGAGGGGCAAGGGAAGAGGTGTTTCCCCTGATGGTTCACGTACAGGCCACAGTGGAGCACCGAAGAAAACCCACTCAATACCGCCCATGTTGTCCAGGAAATCAACCCTCACAAATCCAAAAGAACAGGACCAGATAATTAATTGGATGACCTCTCAAGCGTCCAGCAGTGTTTAAGCAGCACCCATTGCTAGCAGCACCCATTGTGCTATCCTGTTTTGCATGGTAAGTATTTAGTTTAGTTTTGCATATGTTTTGCATCTGTCTGATTGCTGAGTGTGTATTTGAGCTATTTAAGCGGTGCATATGAGGTGGTGAGTCATTCAGATGCGGCCCATATTGGTGAGCGCTTGCTTTGTTTTCTGCTGTCTGTATTGAATGTAAGTTACACATTTTAGCATAGCAGCTGCCAGGGTAAAGACATTTGCTTTTAACTTAGGTCAGTTTAGTGTTAGGACATCTGCTCTGGAGATTTACCTCAACGTTGGTGCAGATGTCCAGTATATCTATATTTTTGCATGCAAAACTATGATGGAAGCTAAAATTTCTCCATAGACCAGTATTGCATTGTTTGGATGCGGGCGTACATTTTAGTCCAGGGGGGGCGGTGTGCGCCACAGCGATTAACCATTCAATTGTACAGTATTGGGTCAGGGATGCGCAGCCTTTTACCTATATTTTGTATCCACAGTTCTGTAACTACCAGGCTAGCAGCACCCATTGTGCTATCCTGTTTTGCATGGTAAGTATTTAGTTTAGTTTTGCATATGTTTTGCATCTGTCTGATTGCTGAGTGTGTATTTGAGCTATTTAAGCGGTGCATATGAGGTGGTGAGTCATTCAGATGCGGCCCATATTGGTGAGCGCTTGCTTTGTTTCCTGCTGTCTGTATTGAATGTAAGTTACACATTTTAGCATAGCAGCTGCCAGGGTAAAGACATTTGCTTTTAACTTAGGTCAGTTTAGTGTTAGGACATCTGCTCTGGAGATTTACCTCAACGTTGGTGCAGATGTCCAGTATATCTATATTTTTGCATGCAAAACTATGATGGAAGCTAAAATTTCTCCATAGACCAGTATTGCATTGTTTGGATGCGGGCGTACATTTTAGTCCAGGGGGGGCGGTGTGCGCCACAGCGATTAACCATTCAATTGTACAGTATTGGGTCAGGGATGCACAGCCTTTTACCTATATTTTGTATCCACAGTTCTGTAACTACCAGGCTAGCAGCACCCATTGTGCTATCCTGTTTTGCATGGTAAGTATTTAGTTTAGTTTTGCATATGTTTTGCATCTGTCTGATTGCTAAGTGTGTATTTGAGCTATTTAAGCGGTGCATATGAGGTGGTGAGTCATTCAGATGCGGCCCATATTGGTGAGCGCTTGCTTTGTTTCCTGCTGTCTGTATTGAATGTAAGTTACACATTTTAGCATAGCAGCTGCCAGGGTAAAGACATTTGCTTTTAACTTAGGTCAGTTTAGTGTTAGGACATCTGCTCTGGAGATTTACCTCAACGTTGGTGCAGATGTCCAGTATATCTATATTTTTGCATGCAAAACTATGATGGAAGCTAAAATTTCTCCATAGACCAGTATTGCATTGTTTGGATGCGGGCGTACATTTTAGTCCAGGGGGGGCGGTGTGCGCCACAGCGATTAACCATTCAATTGTACAGTATTGGGTCAGGGATGCGCAGCCTTTTACCTATATTTTGTATCCACAGTTCTGTAACTACCAGGCTAGCAGCACCCATTGTGCTATCCTGTTTTGCATGGTAAGTATTTAGTTTAGTTTTGCATATGTTTTGCATCTGTCTGATTGCTGAGTGTGTATTTGAGCTATTTAAGCGGTGCATATGAGGTGGTGAGTCATTCAGATGCGGCCCATATTGGTGAGCGCTTGCTTTGTTTCCTGCTGTCTGTATTGAATGTAAGTTACACATTTTAGCATAGCAGCTGCCAGGGTAAAGACATTTGCTTTTAACTTAGGTCAGTTTAGTGTTAGGACATCTGCTCTGGAGATTTACCTCAACGTTGGTGCAGATGTCCAGTATATCTATATTTTTGCATGCAAAACTATGATGGAAGCTAAAATTTCTCCATAGACCAGTATTGCATTGTTTGGATGCGGGCGTACATTTTAGTCCAGGGGGGGCGGTGTGCGCCACAGCGATTAACCATTCAATTGTACAGTATTGGGTCAGGGATGCGCAGCCTTTTACCTATATTTTGTATCCACAGTTCTGTAACTACCAGGCTAGCAGCACCCATTGTGCTATCCTGTTTTGCATGGTAAGTATTTAGTTTAGTTTTGCATATGTTTTGCATCTGTCTGATTGCTGAGTGTGTATTTGAGCTATTTAAGCGGTGCATATGAGGTGGTGAGTCATTCAGATGCGGCCCATATTGGTGAGCGCTTGCTTTGTTTCCTGCTGTCTGTATTGAATGTAAGTTACACATTTTAGCATAGCAGCTGCCAGGGTAAAGACATTTGCTTTTAACTTAGGTCAGTTTAGTGTTAGGACATCTGCTCTGGAGATTTACCTCAACGTTGGTGCAGATGTCCAGTATATCTATATTTTTGCATGCAAAACTATGATGGAAGCTAAAATTTCTCCATAGACCAGTATTGCATTGTTTGGATGCGGGCGTACATTTTAGTCCAGGGGGGGCGGTGTGCGCCACAGCGATTAACCATTCAATTGTACAGTATTGGGTCAGGGATGCGCAGCCTTTTACCTATATTTTGTATCCACAGTTCTGTAACTACCAGGCTAGCAGCACCCATTGTGCTATCCTGTTTTGCATGGTAAGTATTTAGTTTAGTTTTGCATATGTTTTGCATCTGTCTGATTGCTGAGTGTGTATTTGAGCTATTTAAGCGGTGCATATGAGGTGGTGAGTCATTCAGATGCGGCCCATATTGGTGAGCGCTTGCTTTGTTTCCTGCTGTCTGTATTGAATGTAAGTTACACATTTTAGCATAGCAGCTGCCAGGGTAAAGACATTTGCTTTTAACTTAGGTTAGTTTAGTGTTAGGACATCTGCTCTGGAGATTTACCTCAACGTTGGTGCAGATGTCCAGTATATCTATATTTTTGCATGCAAAACTATGATGGAAGCTAAAATTTCTCCATAGACCAGTATTGCATTGTTTGGATGCGGGCGTACATTTTAGTCCAGGGGGGGCGGTGTGCGCCACAGCGATTAACCATTCAATTGTACAGTATTGAGTCAGGGATGCGCAGCCTTTTACCTATACAGTGTTTAAGCAGCACCAGCACATCACGCACGAGGTCCGAGTCCTCAGCCAGTTACAAGGAGCCAGTGGGCACAAAGCTGACACAACCGGCAGCGACACCACGCACACAACTGCCAAATAACCAGTCCGAAGAATTTACTCAGGACACAATGGGGTATTCGCAGGAGCTATTCCCAGCCCAACAAACTTCCACCTTTCAAAGGTCAATGGAACAGCCAGAAATGTTGTGCCCGGATTCACAACCATTTACCGTGGGAAATGCACCGCGCACTGAAATGCAAGGCGAGTCCGAGGACTTTGAAACCCAAATCCCAGAGCAAGTTGGGCAGGAGGGGTTTCAATTGCAGGAGGTCGGCCGAGAAGATCTAGAAGACGACGTTGGAGTGAGCTGCGCAGAGGTTGTTCTGGGGAGCTCTACTCCACGGCGGCGGCCCACAATCACATATGACGAGTTTGAGGAGATGGAAGAGGAGGGTTTGGACAATGTGGACACAGACCCAGATTTTGTATGTGAAGGAGAACATCGCCGTCGTAGCAGCACAGATGAGTCTGTTGAAGAACCCACTGCGGCACAAGTTCGCCTTGTGCCACAAGGTAGGCGGCGCGAAATTTCAGGCACCACAAGCGTGGAAGTTCAAGTGAGACGCAAAAGAGGCGCAAACAGAAATCGCCAGCAAGGCAGGTGCTCCAAAGTCTGGCCTTTCTTTGAAGACTGCAGTGAGGATGGTACCATGGTGATTTGCAAGGTGTGCAAGACCCGCCTGAGCAGGGGGAAAAATATTAACAACCTCTCCACCACCAGCATGACCCGCCACATGGTATCCAAACATCCCACTCTGTGGGCAAACGCGGCAGGATAGGGTACCAGCAACACTGCCTCCCTTGGGGTCACCAGACTCACCACCAGACCCTCCTCAGCAGCAGCAGTAGCCCAGCCATTGCGTGGTTCACAACAACATTCACAAACATCAGACGACGCTGACACTGTCACTTTCCGGAATAGTGCTCTTGAGGTCTCCCAGTCTTCATCAAACACAACAACCAACAGCCCTTCAGTGTGCAGCCCTACGGTTCAGTTGTCTGTCTCGGAGATGTTTGAGCACAAGAGGAAATTGCCAGAAAATGACCCCCGGGCCGTGGCACTAACAGCCAGCATAGCCAAGCTTCTGGCCTGTGAAATGCTGCCATATCGAGTGGTGGAGACAAACAGCTTCAAGGGCATGATGTCAGTGGCCATCCCACATTACGTGGTTCCCAGCCGCTACCACTTTGCACGCTCTGCAGTGCCTGAGTTGCATGAGCACGTGGTCAGCAAAATAACCCGAAGCTTGAAGAATGCCGTTGCCTGCAAGGTTCACCTCACCACTGACACCTGGACGAGTGCGTTCGGCCAGGGTCGATACATCTCCCTTACTGCGCGCACTGGGTGAACCTTGTGGAGCCTGGCAGCGATTCCTCACCTGCTACGGCGCGGGTGTTGCCCACGCCGCAAAAAGCTGCACTGCCGTCCCTCCCACTGGATAACAACAGCAGCACCTACCTCTCTGACTCCTTCTTCTCCAACGCATCTCAAAGCTGTACCTCATCCGGAAACGCTAACCCAGCAGCAGTAGGATCGTGGAAGCAGTGCAGCACAGCTGTTGGCATGCGTCAGCAAGCGTTGCTGAAGCCGATCTGCCTTGGGGATAAGCAGCACACAGAGGAGGAAATTTGGAGGGGAATAAAGGTACAGACGGATTTGTGGCTGGCACCGCTGGACCTGAAACCGGGCATGGTTGTGTGTGATAATGGGAGTAATCTCATTCGCGCTTTAAGGTTGGCTAAGCTGACACACATCCCTTGCCTGGCGCACGTGATGAACCTAGTAGTTCAGCGGTTCCTGAGGACATACCCAGGCGTGGCTGATCTTCTGTTGAAGGTGCGACGAGTGGCCAAACATTGTAGAAATTCCAGTGCTGCTTCGGGGGCACTCACCAAGATGCAGGAGCGCTTAAATCTACCCCACCATCGCTTGCTGTGCGATGTCCCTACGCGCTGGAATTCTACGCTGCACATGCTAGCCCGCTTTTGCGAGCAGAAGAGTGCAGTGGTCCAGTACATGACGGCGCAGTACCGAGGCGCATCCGGACAGCTGCCAAGCTTCTGTGGATCCGATTGGGCCAACATGTTGGACCTCTGCCAAGTCCTCCAAAATTTTGAGCAATCCACGTTGCTTGTGAGCAGTGACAACTCTTCAGTCAGCATTACCATACCACTGCTGTGTTTACTGAAGAAGTCAATGTTGAAAATCAAGGAAACAGCTGTCATGATGCAACTGGGGGAATCTGAAGGAGAAAACGATCAGCGTGATGATACCAACATCAGGCCATCTGCTTTAGGAAACGCTGGCCCCAGCAGCTATGACGAAGAAGAGGAGGAGGAACAGCTGGAGTTGGAGCAGGAATTTCATGCCACCACTGACGAGGGCCAGAGCGGTGCACGTTGGACTTCCACAATTCAGCGCGAATGGTCAGCAGAAGCAGACCAGGAAGAAGGTGACGACTATGATGCATCACAACTATCACAATGCTCACAAGAGGATGATGAGGATTCTGGCAGGACTCTGGCACACATGGCTCAATTCATGCTAGACTGCGTTGAACGCGACCCACGCATTTTGCGCATTCTGGACAACACCAATTACTGGGTTTATACCCTTCTGGATCCACGGTAGAAACACAATGTTCCAAAACTGCTTGAAGAAAGAGTCAGACAGGTCAAAATGGAAGAATACCAGCAGGCCCTTGTGGAGACTTTAGAGAGGAGATTGACATCCTCCCCCTCCTCTAGCCAGTTGTACACCGACAGACTGACTTCTGCAAACCCAGGACGACCAGGAGGGCAGCAAACAACACAAGCCGCAGCTAGTGCCCAAAAGGGAATGGTATCGGCAGTGTCCTTGGAGTGGGAACATTTTCTGACACCCATGCAGCAGCCCACAGAACAGCAAGCGTGCAGATCCACCTCCAACACCGATCGCCTGCAGAAGATGGTCAAGGACTACATGTCAGATGGCGTAGCTGTGTTAAACAATCCATCTGCACCCTTCAACTATTGGGTATCGAAGCTAGACACCTGGCACGAACTGGCAATGTACGCAATAGAGGTGCTGGCTTGCCCGGCAGCCAGCGTTATTTCGGAACGCTGTTTCAGTGCTGCCGGAGGCATCGTCACAGATCGGCGTATCCGCCTCTCCACAGAAAATGCAGACCGTCTGACTCAAATTAAAATGAATCAATCCTGGATTGGAAACGACTACGCAACACTCCCGGACCCCAACCAAGTAACATGAACAATGAACATCTGTGATGGGTTAGCGTTTCCGGTCCGTTTATTGAACCTCTCATCTGTATTACATTTATGACTGCATGGCAACAAAATGCATTGCTATCAGCACGCTTCTTGTCCTCATGCAAGGCCTGGGTTGCGCCTGAAAGCGTGGCCTTCTCCTCCTGCGCCTCCTCCTGTTCCATCACGTGTGCTGCTGCTGGGTTAGCGTTGCCGGTCCCTTTTTACGGAACCTCTTATCTGTATTACATTTATGACTGCATGGCGACAAAATGCATTGCTATTCGCACGCTTCTTGTCCTCATGCAAGGCCTGGGTTGTTGTGTCTCAAAGCATGGCCTTCTCCTCCTGCGCCACCCTCCTCCTGTTCCATCACGTGTGCTGCTGCTGGGTTAGCGTTACCGGTCCCTTTTCCTGGAACCTCTTATCTGTATTACATTTATGACTGCATGGCGACAAAAAGCATGTTACCTGTGCAAAGAAAAATGACATTTTCCGCATTTAAAAGACATTTTTTCCTTTGAAACTTTACAATCAATTTTCTCAAAAACTATAAGCTCTTTTTCAAATATTTTTTTTCTCTTGTACCCACTCCCAAGGTGCACATACCCTGCAAATTTGGGGTATGTAGCATGTAAGGAAGCTTTACAAAGCACGAAAGTTCGGGTCCCCATTGACTTCCATTATGTTCGGAGTTCGGCGCGAACACCCGAACATCGCGGCCATGTTCGGCGAACGTTCGCGAACCCGAACATCCAGGTGTTCACCCAACACTAGTTGAGACCCATGTCTAGAAATGGCCCGACCTCGGATTTTTGGTTTGCGAACCGGGTTCGCGAACCTTCACCAAACGTTCGATTTGCGCAAACTTTCGTGAACCGCAATAGACTTCAATGGGGAGGTGAACTTTGAAAACTAGAAACATTTATGCCTGCCACAAAAGTGATGGAAAATTTGTTTCAAGGGGTCTAACACCTGGAGGGGGGCATGGCAGAGTGGGATAGACGCCAAAAGTCCCTGGGAAAAATCTGGATTGGACACAAAGCAGAGTTTTAGGGACAGAAATCACACTGAATGCTAAATTGCAGGCCTAAAGTGCTTTAAAACATCTTGCATGTGTATACATCAATCAGGGAGTGTAATTAGAGTACTGCTTCACACACCAAACTCACTGTGTAATGCACCACAAACAGCTGTTTGTGTAGTGACGGCCGTGCTGGACTGGTGCGCACCATGGCAAGATTGCTCTTCTTCACTCAGTGATGTCAGGTTAGGTAATGTCTGACTGCCTTATCAACTTTCAATGGTTCTCTCTCTACCATTGTTAAAGCTTACATCTATTTTTTTAAATACTTGTTCTGCTTGCTGTTCAGTACCTGCATCGAGAATATGTTATGGAGGGCAAGTCTGCCATTGCGAGTGACCACGGAATCCTGGTTCGATTCCCGTCCAGAGTGGGAGCCTAAGAAACGTCTACCTGCAAGTGGAGTGACTTGTGCTTGGTTGTGGCGGGGTGGCCATCCCATGTTGTTTTTAAAAACACTCTTTTTGTAATTTTGACTAACAAAGAAATTGTATTTTTATATTCTCATTACGGATGTGCTTGTGTAATCCTTATGATAATGTAGCAGTTGATCTTAAAAAGTAGACATGTATGTCCCTCTGCCTTTGGCCACTTTTAGTTAGAAATTGTTGAGGTACTGAACACTTTTGTGACTTAGGCGACTTCTCTTCTCAGTGACAATGCCTCCAGCTGCACTGAAGGTCCTTTCTGACAGGACGCTTACGGCAAGGCAAGACAGAAGTTGGATGGCAAATTGGGACAGCTCTGGCCATAGATCAAGCCTGCGCACCCAGTAGTCCAAGGGTTCATCGCTGCTCACAGTGTCTACATCCACACTTAAGGCCAGGCAGTCGGCTACCTGCCTGTCCAGGCATTGGTGGAGGGTGGATCCGGAAGCGCTAAGTTGAGGCGTTGGACTAAAGAATGTCCGCATGTCTGACATCACCATGAGATCGCTGGAGTATCCTGTCGTGGCCTGCATGGACATGGTATAAGGATTACTGGCAGTGGTACCTTTATTGTGTTGTGCTGTGACATCACCCTTAACCACTTAAGGACCAGGCTAATTCTGCTTGATCTGTGCTGGGTGGGCTTCTCCAGCCCACAGCACAGTTCACATTGCAGCCAGGACGACCAGACTTCCTCCCCCCCCCTTTTTCCTCACTAGGGGGATGTCCTGCTGGGGGGTCTGATCGCCGCCGGCTATTTTTCTGTAGCCGGGGGGTTCCTCAAAGGCCGCCTCCGCATCGTTTTTCAGCCGCTCTCTCTTTCCCTGCCCTCCTTCCCATGGGCGGCACAGGACGACGATCCCTATCAGATGCCGGCGATCCCTGGCCAATCAGAGGCCGGAGATCGCCGATCTCCTTTACGGCGTGCAACGTAAACACCGGGGATTTCTTCCCTGCTTGTTGACATTTAGCCTGCGAGTGGTGATCGGAGGCTCGCAGGCTGTTCACGGAGACACCCTCCGTGAACTGACATGGAACGGCCATTTCCATGTAATTCCACTTACGAGCTGCCGCCGCCTATCAGTGTAAGGTGGTCGTTAAGTGGTTAAACGCATTGTAAAGCATAGTTGCCAGCTTGTTCTGCAAGTCCTGCATCCTTTCTGCCTTCAGGTGAGTTGGTAACATGTCCGCCACTTTGTGCCTATACCGAGGGTCTAGTAAAGCCTTTCTCAACCTTTCTACCCTGGAGGAAGCCTGCAAATAACTTTTTGATCTCAAGGAACCCCTGCAAACAATGTTTTGATCTCGAGGAACCCCTGTAATTATTTTGGAGGAAGCATGGTCTTTAAAAGTATGTGTGGCTGTTTATTTCACTACCCCCTATTAAACTGCCACTCATTATACTTTCTCCTGACCCCCCAATTTAGTGCTTCTTGTTACAGTACCACCTATTATAATGTGCTCTATATACTTCCCCCACTATGGGGGAAAATGCCAAGGAACCCCTGCAGAGTACTCAAGGAACCCTGGTTGAGAAAGCCTGGTCTAGTAGCATGGCCACCCAATACAGCTCATTCCCATTGAGTTTTTTTTCTACGGGGGTCCCTCAACAGGTTGGACAGCTTGAAAGACGCCATCTGCACAAAGTTGGATCCAGATGTACTACCCATCTCCTCTTGCTCTTCCTCAGTGACGTCAGGTAAGTCCTCCTCCTCCCCCAGCCACGAACAATACCACGGGAACGTCGAGCAGCACAAGCCCCCTGCGACGCCTGCTGCGGTTGTTCTTCTGCCGCTGCCTCCTCCTCCAAAGAAACACCTTCCTCATCATCCGAGTCTGACTCCTCTTCCCCACACTACTCTTTTTCCTCCTTACTCCTCCTCCCCCCTCTGTGCTGCCGCAGGTGTTGAGGAAACATCTGGTTCTGTTGAAAATTGCTCCCACAACTGTTCCTCCCGTAACTGTTCCTCTTCACGCTCCTCCACAGCTTGATCCACCATTCTACGCACAGCACGCTCCAGGAAGTAAGCGTACAGGATCAAGTCGCTGATGGTGCCTTCACTGCGACCCACCAGATTGGTCACCTCCTCAAATGGCCGCATGAGCCTGCATGCATTTCGCATCAGTGTCTAGTTGTTGGGCCAGAACATCCCCATCTCCCCAGATTGTATCCTTTTACTGTAATTGTACAGGTACTGGGTGACGGCTTTCCCCTGTTCTAGCAGGCGAGGGAACATGACCAGGGTCGAATTCCAGCGAGTCGGGCTATCACATATCAAGCGTCTCACCGGCAAGTTGTTTCTTCGCTGAATGTCCGCAAAGTGTGCCATGGCCGTGTAAGACCGCCTGAAATGCCTACACAACTTCCTGGCCTGCTTCAGGACGTCCTCTAAGCCTGGGTACTTTGACACAAATCTTTGAATGACTAGATTTAACACATGTGCCATGCAGGGTACATGTGTCAGCTTTCCCAAATTCAAAGCGGAAAGGAGATTGCTGCTGTTGTCACACACCACGTTGCCGATCTCCAGCTGGTGCGGGGTCAGCCACTGATCCACCTGTTTGTTAAGAGCAGCCAGAAAAGCTGGTCCAGTGTGACTCTCCGCTTTGAGGCAAGACATGTCTAAGATGGCGTGACACCGTCGTACCTGGCATGCAGCATAGGCCCTGGGGAGATGGGGCTGTGTAGTTGGAGAAGAGATCGCAGCACCAGTAGAGTTGAACTGCCATTCAGCCAAGGAGGAGGAGGACGATAGTAAAGAGGATGTAGCAGGAGGAGAAGGAGAGGAGGTGGCAGGAGGCCTGCCTGCAAGCCGTGGAGGTGTCACAAGTTGGTCCGCTGCACAGCCACATACTCCCTGCTTGCCATTGGTCACCAGGTTGACCCAATTGGCTGTGTAAGTAATGTAGCGGCCCTGACCGTGCTTGGCAGACCAGGCATCCATGGTCAGGTGGACCCTTGACCCAACGCTGTGTGCCAGAGATGACACCACTTGCCTCTCCACTTCACGGTACAGTTTGGGTATCGCCTTTTTAGAGAAATATTTGCGTCCTGGTATCTTCCACTGCAGTGTCCCAATGGCCACAAATTTACGGAAGGCCTCAGAGTCCACCAGCTGGTATGGTAACAGCTGGCTAGCTAACAGTTCCGCCAAGCCAGCTGTCAGACGCCGGGCAAGGTGGTGACTGGCAGAAATTGGCTTCTTCCGCTCAAAGATTTCCTTCACGGACACCTAGCTGCTGTGGGCAGAGGAGCAGGAACCGCTCAAGGGCAGAGGTGGAATGGAGGAGGGCGGCTGTGAAGGTGCAAGGGAGAAAGCGGCTGAAGATGCTGCACCTGAAGGAGGAAGAGGTGAAGGAGGGTGGTTTTTCTTTTGTGTGCTGCTTTTGCTCAAGTGCTCTTCCCATTGCAGTTTGTGCCTTTTCTCCATGTGCCTTCGTAAGGCACTTGTCCCTACATGGGTGTTGGCCTTTCCACGGCTCAATTTTTGGAGGCAGAGAGAACAGATGGCATTGCTCCGATCTGAGGCAGACACACTAAAAAATGTCCAAACCACTGAGCCCCCATGGGGTGATAGCACTATGGTGGCATGAGCAGCTGACGTTGAAGGGCATGTTGGCTGGCTGTACATAGGTGGCGATACATGCCGCCGGACACTGCCACCAGCTGTTTCTGATGACGAGCTCCCCCTGCTTCTTTCAGGAACTCGTCTCCTCCTACTCCTCTCTGACTCCCCCTCTGAACTGTCCCCCTGTTCATCTCCTCTATTGGGAACATACGTGGGATCCGTATCATCGGCATCATCATAATCATCCTGCCCAGCTTCATTTGCCTCAGACACCTCCAAAACTGCACCAACAGCAGGTACTTCATCATCTCCCTCTGTCCATAGTGTTGCCTAACTCAGACATATGAGGTGGTGTAACTTGCTTAGCGCCTTCATCTGGTTGTAACAATAATGGCTGTGCATCAGTGATTTCCCCACCAAAAAACTCCTGCAAACTGTCAAATGTAGCGGATGTGGTACTTGGAGTAGCGCTGGTGGCTGCGGAAGATGAGGTGTTTTGTATTAAATAGTCAACCGCGTCCTGATAATCTTGGGAGTTGATGGGACGTGCCTTCTTCTGAGCACTGAACTTTGGTCCAGGGCCGCACGAAATCACATCACCACAACCTCGCACAGACCTGCCGGGTGGCTTTCCTCTGGGTCTGCCTCTACCTCTGCCTCTACCTGTTTTGTCAGTTTTGTCCATATGGGGGTGGAGGGGGGGGGGTGAAGTGAAAGGTATGCACTGACTTGACTCATACAATGTGCAGTCACACAGGTGCAGTTACCAGGTATGCACAGAGTGGTATATCACACTGCGTGCACTCACGTAGGTATGTGGGTGCACTGAACACAACAGGTAGGTATATGCAGTGATGAGGTGGGTGCACTGAACACAACAGGTAGGTATATGCAGTGATGAGGTGGGTGCACTGAACATAACAAGTAGGTATATACAGTGATGGGTATTACAATGTGTACCTGTCACACACAGACAGGCAGTGGACAGGCACAGTGACAGTGCATGCGCTCAACTCACGTAGGTAGGTGGGTGCACTGTGAACAATAGGTAGGTAGGTATATGCAGTAATGGGTATTACAATGTGCACCTGTCACACACAGACAGGTAGCGGACAGGCACAGTGACGCTGCGTGCGCTCAACTCATGTAGGTAGGTGGGCGCACTGTGAACAACAGGTAGGTATAAGCAGTAATGGGTATTACAATGTGCACCTGTCACAAACACAAGTAGTCACTAAATGTGCTGGGCCTGGCAGTGGCACACAGTATGAATTATCAAGGCTGTCTATGCAATACAAGGGTCAGTGGGACACACAGAAAAAAAAAAAAAAAGATCACAAGAACAAGATTAGCTCTCAAAAGAGCTGTTGTGGGATGCTATTTTAGCAATAATCAGCAAGGAGCAAGCTAACAAGCCTACAAGAGCCTAACTAATCTTTCCCTATGAGAGTCTGCAGCAGCTGTCCCTTCTCCATTTACTGCAGGCACACAAGTGAGTAAAATGGCCGGCACTGCCTGCCTTTTATAAGGGGGGTGGGGGAGGGGGAAGTGGCTCCAGGAGGGAGTGAAGCCTGATTGGCTACAATGTACCGGCTGACTGTGATGTAGAGGGTCAAAGTTGACCCTAATGGTGCACTATGGGGTCGAATCGAACTTCAGGTAAAGTTTGCGGTTCTCCGCGATCGCGAACCCCCGGAAGTTTGCCTGGAACCGTTCGCCGGCGAACCGTTTGGGCCATCTCTACCCATGTCTAGTGTATTCTTTTTAGTCACAATCTGAATCCAAGGCAATTATAATTTTGCATATCCTGTAAAGATTTGTAAAATGAAAACAAAGTGACAGAATATGAAAGAAACAACATATATTGTTACCTTAGGAACTTGGCTTTTTAAATATGTATGCCATGAGGGTATATTACTATTATTTTTGCAAATAAGGTCTTACAATCATCAATAGTGTACAATGAGACAGCAAAAATGAAAAATAGAAAAAAAAGACATTTTATTCCCAAATACAATATTATCCCCATACATTGTGCTAGGAACGTAATCTAAACGTTGTTATAACCAGGATGAATAAGCAAAGACAATGTGTGGGTTTAACTTATAGTTAGCACTGTTTATTTTAAAGCTATAATGGATGTAAATGGCGAAATAGTGTGTTTTTCTGTTTTGCTTCCCTACTTTTCCCTTTAAAAATGCATTGAAAATAAGGTAATTACTGAACAAAATTAGCACACACTAAAAGCCTAATTTGTCCAGAAAAAAAAAACAATTTATAGATCATTTAGGTGTGATTAGTAGTAATAAAGTTATTGGCGAATGAATGGGAGCAGTGCCGATATGTAAAAAATTGTTTGGTCCTTAAGTGGTTAAATACAGCATTTGATCTGACATTGTTTATTTATCAGATATTTGATCTGACATTGTCACTCTTAAAACACATCTAGGACTTCTCACCATTATGAACTCTCTGGTGTTTAGCAAGCTCTGAAATTTTTCTAAAAGTTTTACCGCAATCAGAGCAAGTATAAGATACCTCATCTATGTGAATCCCCTGGTGTCTAATAAGTTTTGACTCAGTCATAAATTATTTCCCACACACAGAACAAGTGTAGGGCTTGTCACCTGTGTGAACTCTGTACTGTTTAAAGCGGATCCGTGATGAAAAACTAACTATAACAAGTAACTTGTCTATATAGCTTATCTAAAGCTTAGATCGTTTGCACAGCAAATCTAGCTGCAAACAGCTTCAATAGAATATGATTATTTCCTCCTGTGATACAATGACGGCAGCCATGTTGTTTGAAAACATTACAAACAGGCAAGCTTATCTGCATCTTGAGCACTCAGCCTGTGAAAAAAAAACTAATCCCCCCCCCCCCCCTCCTCCCCTCTGCCTCTGAAATCTCTGGCAAGTAATACCTCCCCCTCCTCCTGCCCAGACTGAGCTCCCATGAGCCCTTGTTACTGTCTGAAAATATATTGGCTCTCTGAAAACCTGTGGGTAAGGCTTGTTTAGTTTATAGGGAATAAGAGTATTAAAACAAAAAAAGTATTTGGCTTGAGGAATGCCCTATAAACAATAGGAAAGGAACACAATTATGCAATGAGTAAAAGTTCATCTCGTATCCACTTTAACAAGATTTGACTTTGTTTTGAATAGTCTACCACACTCATTCATAAGGCTTTTCTCCAGTGTGAAATCTTTCATGTCTAAAAAATTCTGACTTATATAAAAATGTTCTCCCACACTCAGAAAAAGGATGCGGTCTTTCTCCAGTGTGAGCAAGTTGATGTTTAAAGGGAAGGTTCAAGCAAAATAAAAAAAAATGGAGTTTCACTTACCTGGGGCTTCTACCAGCCCCATGCAGCCATCCTGTGCCCTCACAGTCACTCACTGCTGCTCTGGTCCCCTGCTGGCAGCTTTCCGACCTCGGAGGAGGCGGCCCACATTGCGTACATTTTTACGCATTCCCGCTAGTGCAGGAACATTAACACATACATTTTTACGCATTACTGGTTCAATGAGTAAAAATGTACGCATTGAACCAGTAATGCGTAAAAATGTATGTGTTAATGTTCCTGCACTAGCGGGAATGCTTCAAAATTTATGCAATGCGGCCTGCCGACCTCCGAGGTCGGAAAGCTGCCAGCGGGGGACTGGAGCAGCAGTGAGTGACTGCGAGGGCACAGGATGGCTGCATGGGGCTGGTAGAAGCCCCAGGTAAGTGAAACTCATTTTTTTTTATTTTGCTTGAACCTTCCCTTTAACAAGCTCAGATTGAAAGAAAGACTTTCCACACAGAACAAGGATGCGGTCTCTCTCCAGTGTGAGCAAACTGGTGTCTAACAGCTCAGATTAAAATAAGAAAGACTTTCCACACTCAAAACAAGGATGGAGACCCTCACCAGAGTGAACTCTCTGGTGCGTAACAAGTTTTGACTTTAAGGTGAATGATTTTGCACAGTCTGAACAAGAATAGGGCTTTTCAACAGTGTGACACTTCTGGTGTACAGCAAGTTCTGACTTTTAACTGAATAATTGTCCACAGTAAAAACATGGGCATAACCCTTCACCGGTGTGAAATCTTCGGTGTTTTACAAGCTCTGGCTTATATTTGAATGATTTACAACACTCAGGGCAAACATAGCGCTTTGCACCAGTGTGAACTCTCTGGTGCCTAATAAGTTTTGACTTTGCTCTGAATAATTTCCCACACTCAGAGCAGTCATAGGGCCGCTCACCGGTGTGAACTCTATGGTGTCTGACAAGTTCTGACTTGAAAATTAATGATTTCTCACACTCAGAACAAGCAAAGGGCCTTTCACTAGTGTGAACGCTCTGGTGACTAATAAGTTCTGACTGAAATAAGAAAGATTTATCACATTCAGAACAATGATAGAAACTCTCACCAGTATGACCACTCTGATGTATAATAAGTTTTGACTTGAACCTGAAGGATTTCCCACACTCAGAACATAAATAGGGCCTCTCACCAGTGTGAACTCTCTGGTGAATAGCAAGCTCTGACTTTGAACTAAATAATTTTCCACACACAAGGACAAGGAAAGAAACTCTCACCTGTGTGAACTCTCTGGTGTTTAACAAGTTTTGCTTTTAACCTGAAGGATTTCCCACACTCAGAACAGTGGTAGGCCTTCTCGCCAGTGTGAACTGACTGATGAAGAACAAGATATGATTTCCATCTGAAAGATTTCCCACACTCTGAGCATGACCATGGCAGCCTCAGTGAGTGCATCTTCTGGTGCGCAGCAAGAGAGTCTTCAGATTTAAAACATTTGGAGCACTCTGTACATGGAAATCTCTGACTCGCTTGATGTGTGGGATGACAGATGACAACTTGTGGTTCCTTAGAACATTCCACTGCAATTTCTTCTGAACGTGACATAAGATGTCCCTCTGAGATGTCCCCAACATCGTGTACCCCTGCTGGAAGGAAAAATTTAACTATTAAATGCATGGTAATGTTTCATGATCATGTATGTTAGTCAACTAGATATGAGATCTAAACGTACAGGTGCCACTAAGCTCTCTCACAGGACTGGTAAAACCAGATTGGTTCACCAAGTAAAATACGCTGGTGATATTCAGACATTGCACTGTAGAGCGCAACGCCAGCCATTATATTACATGAATGACAACACATCCACTGTTACAAGTACAGTAGGCGACACTTACAACCAATGCACGGAACGTAGATGCTCACGCTACGCTGCCAGGACCATTAGAGTTAACTCACAGTGACGAGCGTTGTTAGTGAATCAACCCCCTTGCAAGATTTGACAATAATAGGGGCAAAAAGCGTAGGTGGGCAGAGCCAGGACGCAATGGAGTGTCAGACCTCCGTTGCCCTGTTGAGTCCCGCAAGGTGCTTTTGAACAGTAAGTACGCTAATTGTGGCCACTATCAGTGGCTCACTGGCTGCCTATTGGACTACACTCCTATCTAGCAGCAAAAAATTGGCAGTGCTCCTAATCAGGCTGCAACTGAAATGAAACCAACAGAGGTGTGCAGCACCCTCCAGGGACTTAAAGGACAACTTTCCAAGTTAACTAAAATTCTAAATGCCACAACTATTTCCAGTAATTACTATAAAATAGCAATACAAAGGCTTTTTTTCATCTCTTATATGAAGAAAATATGATGTTTACAGAGAACTGTTCTCACTGTGAGCATTACAATGGAGAACTGTGCCCAGCACATCCAGCATACAGAAACAATCTTCACTGGCTCTAATACTGTGACTGGAATCTGTTCAGAATGATAGGAAGCAGAAATATAGCTTCAAATGTGTGTAAATAATCATCAGCTGAAGGCCTGCATTCCTGTCTGTGTGTCTCTCTCTACCATGCAGTGTAAAGCAAACCGTTTACAGCCTGGTTACAGTGAATCTCTGCCTCCACCTCTCCCTGATGCTGACACAAATTGCAGCTGGTAAACATGGCTTTTCTTTTTACACCGACTGTACTGAGAGACCTCTGCAATGCATTTTATTGTTGCTGGCTAAAAGCTTGATAGGTAAGTTGAGGTTTACAGAAAAATAGTTTCTTTGATAGTTGTTCTTTAAATACACACATTGAATACAAATCAGATGCAAACTATGCACTAAACTCTAATCTAGATAATTTGAATGCAAACTGATGCACATCAATGCAGTTAGCCACAAGTAGACTTACATTTTTGTAAAACAGGAGGAAATGGCAGTTCTTCCAAATGCAGGCTGCACCCGAATTGACCAGCTGCATAGATGTGCAGAGCCGAAAACAATAGCAGATTACACGACTTGCATTCAAAAAATCTGGTGCAGTCTGCATTTGGAAGCGCTGCCATTTCCTCCTGTTGTACATTCTTATCTAGAAGGGATAGCATTTGAGGAGAAGATCTGAGCATGGGATGCAGTACACATGCAGGAGACATCTGAGTCGCTTAGAGCACCAGTCGGGCGGTAGTGTGAAAGCAGCTATTTAGCATGTTCATTTAAAGGGAACCTTAACTGAGAGGGATATAGAGGTTTCCTTTTAAAAAATACCAGTTGCTTGTCAGTCCTACTGATCTCTTTATCTGCAGTTGTGGCTGAATTACACACCTGAAACAAGCATGCAGCTAATCCAGACTGACTTCAGTCTGAGCACCTGATCTGCATGCTTGTTGAGGGGCTGTGGCTAAAAGTATTAGAGAAACAAGACCAGCAAGAGAGTCAGGCAACTGGTAATATTTAAAAAAGAAAAAATCCATATCCCTCTCAGTTAGGCTCCCTTTAATGCCAGAAAGCTGTGTAATATTGTTCATATTGAACTTGCATCTGCCTCACATCGTTGTTGATTCCCTAAAGAAAATAGCACCGCCTCCCTGCAAATAAGGAGCGCTCCGCTCCTCCTGCCCTGAGCCCCTTCCGCTCCAATCCGAAGATAGGCAGCCTATTGGGCCAATCACAGTGCGGGGATCACGTCCTTCAAAGTGATTGAACCCGCAGGTAGAGCAGTGTATGGATGAAATGGAGCGGGTGGCTCACTGTGCATGTAATGACAGGAGATTTACCCCTGATATGTCCTATGTTTTTAAATAATTTTATTGTATCAAGGAAGCAATCAAGGTTTAGTTTTGATATGCCACTATAAAGGCCACCTGCATATTTGTAAAATGTATGCTAAGTTGCCAGCATCAAGTTCTTTTTTTTTTTAAGTGATGAGCAGAAATTTCTCCTATGCCTAATTAAGGATCATAATTTGCATCGACGCACCATAATCGTAATGTGACATTTCTGGAAAAATCTTAATTAATTTTGCATGTAATTTTAATAATTTGTAATTTTGCATAATTTTTTGAGTAATTTTTGCATCTAAAAAAAAAACCACCTAATTTTTCTTTGTATATTTAAAATCGATTTTCTCAAAAGCTACAGGGTCTTTTTGAAAAATTATTTTTAGACTTGTGCCCACGATTCTCCATAACATATGTAGCCATTTGGGTGACAATATCATGTATGGTGGCTTTGATATTCACTGCTAAAGTCGAGAATTCCACGAAAATTCATGCGAAATCAACGGAATTAACAATTTGTATTTACATATCGGCATAATTGTGAAAATGCATGCAAAATTTCACATAATCATAATTAGCTGATTACGGTCATCACTGCTGAATAATAATGTCAGAAACCCCTGATATGTTGCATGCATGTTCAGGGTCTATGGCTAAAAGTATTAGAGGCAGAGGATCAGCAGGATAGCCAGGCAACTGGTATTGCTTTTGCTTAAAAGAAAATAAATATGGCAGCCTCCATATCCCTCTCACTTCAGTTGTCCTTTAAAAGGGTCATGTGTGAAAGAGACCATAGAAAAGCATGGGTCTGTTCTGCATGTTTATTGGTTCCCTTCTGATAGTCAACCCAGTGTGAACTGATCCTAATAGTAAAAAAAGGAAAACAAAAAATAAAAAGGGAACTTTGCCCAGTCAATTTTCTAGGTGTAAAACATAACACTTTTTTTTTTTTTTTGGGGGGGGGGGGATTAATTATTACTTACCAGTCTTGAAGTTTACACAAAAGTCTTCCTCTTTAATGTTCTTCATTATTTCACCCTCCTCCATAGACTGCTGATCACCCTTCATATATTTATCTTCTTCCTCCTCTTTAAGTATCCTCATCATGTCACCCTCCTCTGTAGACTGCTGATCATCCCTCACATATGTCTCCTCTTCTTCCTCTTTAATTCTCACCATTATGTTACTTTCCTCCACACACTGCTGATCACCCCTCACATACGCCTCTTCTTCCTCTTTCACCTCAATTTTTATAGTGGTACGTCTGTCAACCTAAACCAACAAGATGATAAATGCATTATTATGTACAGTCAGCAAGAATAAAGTTAGATGAGATAAGTATCTTATATGGTTTGGAGTCTCTGGTGAATCTTAGTTTTGCCTACCTGATAATGATTGGAGATGGTGGGATCTTCTTGTGGACAATCCCTGGAATAAAGAGGGCCTGTATATCTCACTGGTGGGTTTCCGTTACTCGATCCATCTGCAGGAGACACACACACTGAGTGAATACAAGTTTTCTCCTTGGTGATAATTTGTCATCTTTTCTTTAAAATAACTTTTCAGAATTTAGCAATTGAAAATGTACCAAAATAGAGAGTACAAAAAAGTAGAGTACAAAAAAGCACAGTCAAAATTATTTTCTTGCTTGCTGGGGGTTTAAAGGGCATTTTATTGTCAAGGAGTAAAAATACCAACTTGGAGAAAACTAAAGAGGAAAAGTGAATTGCATGTGGGCCTATGAGGTTTATGCCAAGGCTGTGGTTTAGAACTGTAAGGAAAATGTGTTAGAGTTAGACCAGCAGTATCAAGAGTATGCCAAGGTTGAGGTTTCGTAGCCATAGCCATGATAATGTTGGTACTATGATGTTATACTGAAGAATGGAGATGGGCCTTTCATATGGTGTACAGTATCTCCTCCTCATTTGTTGGTACTATGATGTTATACTGAGGAATTGAGATGGACCTCTCATATGGTGTACAGTATCTCCTCCTCATTTGTTGGTACTATGATGTTATACTGAGGAATGGAGATGGGCCTTTCATATGGTGTACAGTATCTCCTCCTCATTTGTTGGTACTATGATGTTACACTGAGGAATAGAGATGGGCCTTTCATATGGTGTACAGTATCTCCTCCTCATTTGTTGGTGCTATGATGTTATACTGAGGAATAGAGATGGGCCTTTCATATGGTGTACAGTATCTCCTCCTCATTCGTTGCTACTATGCTGTTATACTGAGGAATGGAGATGGGCCTTTCATATGGTGTACAGTATCTCCTCCTCATTTGTTGGCACTATGATGGTATACTGAGGAATGGAGATGGGCCTTTCATGTGGTGTACAGTATCTCCTCCTCATTTGTTGGCACTATGATGTTATACTGAGGAATGGAGATGGGCCTCTCATATGGTGTACAGTATCTCCTCCTCATTTGTTGGTACTATGATGTTATATACTGAGGAATTGAGATGGAATTCTCATATAGTGTGCAGTATCTCCTCCTCCATTGTTGGTACTATGTTGTTATACTGAGGAATTGAGATGGGCCTTTCATATGGTGTACAGTATCTCCTCCTCATTTGTTGGTACTATGATGTTATACTGAGGAATGGAGATGGACCTCTCATATGGTGTACAGCAGGGGTGCCCACACTTTTTCGGCTCGTAAGCTACTTTAAAATTCACCGAGGCCAGATCTACCAACCAACTAAGTAAACAATGAGCGTAACTAAGGAGCGTTCGCTATGCCGTAGCGTGTGCAAGTTATTTTTTAACATACGCTGCTAGAACAGCACAGTTTGTTAAATTAAAGCGGACCCAAACCAAACATTTTTTTTTTAATTAAAAATATTTAGTTGCACCACTCTGACACATACAAAGATAAACAAACACTCCTTCAAGCCTATGATCATTTCAGTGCATGCTTTTCACCCTTCTATTTTCATAGCTAGGGCTATACTGGGGGCAGCCATTAGCAATTCCTCCATTGTCGGACACCATCTACTCCACCAGTTTGCCGGAAAAATCCCGGCAATTTGAAAGGAAGGAAGGGGTTCCAATAAATGTAAAATATTTTATATTTGTCATCATGCAGCTGAAAAAAGGCCGCTATTTATTATTATAATTTAGAAAATAGATGTTATTTCTGAAATCTTGTATTTTTAATTTAACCTCCCTGGCGGTAAGCCTGTGCTGAGCACGGGTTATGCTGCGCAGGGGGATTTCTCAGGCCCTGCTGGGCCGATTTTTATAAAATTTTTTTTTGCAGCACACAGCTAGCACTTTGCTAGCTGCGTGTGCCCTCTGATCGCCGCTGCTCGCCGCCGATTACCCACCGCTCGCTTCGCCGGGACGCCCCCCCCCCCCCCCCAGACCCCGTGCGCTGACTGGCCAATCAGTGGCAGGCAGCGCTTAGCGGTAGTGTGGGACTCGCAATGACGTCACGACGTCAGTGACGTCATGCCGCCCGTCGCCATGGTGACGGGGGAAGCCCTCCGGGAGATCCCGTTCTTTAAACGGGATCTCCTGATCTCCGATCGCCGGAGGCGATTGGAGGGGCTGGGGGGATGCCGCTGAGCAGCGGCTATCATGTAGCGAGACTTTGTCTCGCTACATGGAAAAAAAAAAAAATTAAAAAAAATACTTTGCTGCCCCCTGGCGGATTTTTAATAAACCGCCAGGAGGGTTAAGTCCACTTTAAGTCCTATATCACCTGCAGCTCCTGTATCATAGTGATCAACAGAGAAAACCTGCTCTTTACTTACTTGTAATACAATAGGCCAGCATTTAGGACCCTGCAGCCTGACTTCTGTCAGTCCTGGTGGGATCCTTAGTACTTCCCTACTGTTGCTGAGTGGAGAGGGCAGGGAGACATTGGCATTCACTCATAGCGTTACTTCTTCCCTGCTGGATCTCCAGGTCCCAGACAGCCCCATTAGGAGGGAGGGGGAGGCGGGCTGTACATTACACAGGAGCTGTTATCTCCTGCTCTCCCGGTCAGAGCACAGCTGCAGCACGTGTCTGCCAGAGCCTGTGGGAGGGAGAGAGAGACGCTCGGAGAATGGAGGGAGCCACCTTTCCAGGAGCAGGCATCGTTCTTCTATTGTAGCTCCGCCCCCAGCCATGACACTGCGTCATGGCAAAGCCGCCCCTGGCCTCTCAGCCGGGCCTCTCTCCTTCCCTGATTGGCTGCAAGATCAGCAGCCAGCATGAGCAGCATAATCTGATAGGACGCGTTCTACAGCTGCCGGTCACTAAATTCAATGGAATGCGGCCATGAGGTCTCGATCTACCAAACAGGTGCTCGCGATCTACCGGTAGATCGCGATCGACCTATTGGGCAGCCCTGGTGTACAGTATCTCCTCCTCATTTGTTGGTACTATGATGTTATGCTGAGGAATGGAGATGGACCTTTTATATGGTGTACAGTATCCCCTCCTCATTTGTTGGCGCTATGATGTTATACTGAGGAACGGAGATGGGCCTTTCATATGGTGTACAGTATCTCCTCCTTATTTGTTGGTACTATGATGTTATGCTGGGGAATGGAGATGGACCTTTCATATGGTGTACAGTATCCCCTCCTCATTTGTTGGCGCTATGATGTTATACTGAGGAACGGAGATGGGCCTTTCATATGGTGTACAGTATCTCCTCCTCATTTGTTGGCACTATGATGTTATACTGAGGAATGGAGATGGGCCTTTCATATGGTGTACAGTATCGCCTCCTCATTTGTTGGTACTATGATGTTATACTGAGGAACGGAGATGGGCCTTTCATATGGTGTACAGTAACTCCTCCTCATTTGTTGGTGCTATGATGTTATACTGAGGAATGGAGATGGGCCTTTCATATGGTGTACAGTATCTCCTCCTCATTTGTTGGTACTATGGTGTTATACTGAGGAATGGAGATGGGCCTTTCATATGGTGTACAGTATCCCCTCATTTGTTGGTACTATGATATTATACTGAGGAATGGAGATGGGCCTTTCATGTGGTGTACAGTATCTCCTCCTCATTTGTTGGTACTATGATGTTATACTGAGGAATGGAGATGGACCTTTCATATGGTGTACAGTATCTCCTCCTCCATTGTTGGTACTATGTTGTTATACTGAGGAATTGAGATGGGCCTTTCATATGATGTACAGTATCTCCTCATTTGTTGGTACTATGATGTTACACTGATGAATGAAGATTGGCCTTTCATATGATGTACAGTATCTCCTCCTCATTTGTTAGTACTATGATGTTATACTGAGGAATTGAGATGGACCTTTCATATGGTGTACAGTATATCCTCCTCCATTGCTGGTACTATGTTGTTATACTGAGGAATTGAGATGGACCTCTCATATGGTGTACAGTATCTCCTCCTCATTTGTTGGTACTATGATGTTATGCTTAAGAATGGAGATGGGCCTTTCATATGATGTACAGTTTCTCCTCATTTGTTGGTGCTATCATGTTATACTGAGGAATTGAGATAGACCTTTCATATGGTGTATAGTATCTCCTCCTCATTTGTTGGTACTATGATGTTATACTGAGGGATGGAGATGGGCCTTTCACATGGTGTACAGTATCTCCTCCTCATTTGTTGGTACTATGATGTTGCACTGAGGGATGGAGATGAGCCTTTCACATGGTGTACAGTATCTCCTCAATTGTTGGTGCTATGATGTTATACTAAGAAACGGAGTTGGGCCTTTCATATGGTGTACAGTATATCCTCATTTGTTGGTACTATGATGTTATACTGAGGAATGGAGATGGGCCTCTCATATGGTGTACAGTATATCCTCATTTGTTGGCACAATATAGTTATACTGAGGAATCTAGATGGACATTTTATATGGTGTACAGTATCTTCTTTTAATGACAAGTTGTGGAAATATCAACTTGGAGAAAACTAGGGAGGAAAAGTGAATTTCATATGGGCACCAGGGGCTTGATTCACAAAACCGTGCTAACTGTTAGCACGGGTTAGCATGAAGAACATTTGCACGCGACAACGCGGACATTTGCGAGGGCACCCGATCGAGCGCAAAAATCTTGTACGCTATCGCGCAATCGTGGGACTTTGCGCGCACAAAAGTCCACGCATGGCGCTTCGCGTGCTAACAGTTAGCACCGTTTTTGTGAATCAAGCCCCTTATGTTTAACAGATGTTGGGGGAATCTGGGTGGACCCTCCATCCTCCTTTAAAATAAATCAAAGTCTCCTCTTACCCGGTGATGTGAGGGACAGATGAGTTTCCACCATGGCGCCCTTGTAGAGGTACTTGTGCCCTTCTAAATTTTGCCCCTCCTCCATGGAGCAACAGACAGGGGAATCCTGACAAATTCAAGTCTGATTGTCTTCCATCCTCACCGATGTAGTCATGTGATCTGCACAGGAGACTCCTCCCTGTACATATGTAGATGATAAATTACCTGAACTGTGAGAAGTAATGTGCACACGTGTATCAATGACAAACAGAGGACATGCAAATTGAAGTTAAGCTTATTTAAATCCACACGCAGATTACATTCAACAATGACTGCATCAAAAGGATAAGGATTCCACTTGTGTCTCACGTGTGATCAAAGGAGCCGAGGAGCGAGGTACAAAGGGTGGGTGCGAGGGCACTAGTGGCTGTTCACGGCTGCCCTTTTGCGTTCCTCACGCTGATTCATGTGGAGGCTAGGCAGCCCACTGAGAAACCCACTGGGCTGGTGAGTGCCGTAAGTTTTTTCCTCATTTTTTCACAGTGATATAATGTGTACACAGCTTACATCCAAAGCAGCCATATGTCAGATAGGGGGTGCTGTGCAGTGACATTATAAGGCTGGATAGTATTTAGATGATGATATATATCAATGCCTCACATACAGTTTGACACAGGATGGATATTGAGAATTATGGCCAATACTCCTGTGTTCATAGAAAAATTATAGTGCTCTCCTTATAGCAGGGGTCCACAAACCTTTTCAGTAAAAGGTCGGGTCAATATACTTCAGACTGATGGGGGACTGGAGTATACATGAAATGATGTAGAAAAACATAACATTGAGCCTAGGTATTGGGGCAGCATGTCTCCCATTTACCAGAGCAGATGTTATGACCTCAACACAGCTTGTGCAGATAGAAGCCCTTCAACACAGCACGTGCAGAAAGTATGCATTCTACCACAGAATGTGCAGGTAGCATGCCCTCCAACACAGTGCAGATATTGTGACTCTAACATAGCAAGTCATATGTGAGCCATAATGTCACCCAATGGCCTACAAAAGCCTGCAGCACAATCTCACCCACAAACACACACGATCACTGTAGCAACGTATACAGCACAACCCTCCATTTCCCCTTTGCAAAGGAACCATGACATTTCTGCACAGCAGTGATCAAAATATATGTGATTATGCTTGTTACAAGCAGGGATGCTCAACTCCGAATTCGGGTGAAACCCGGATAGTTGCTATCCGGATTTCACCCAGCTTACCTATCTGCCGTCTTCTTCGGTCCGTCCCACGGCGCCTCCCATGATGCATTCCACGTGGCGGTCACGTGAGTAAAAACACTTCCTCCTTCCGGGTTGAAGGAGGAAGTGTTTGTAATCACGTGACGCGCTTGGAACGCATCGTGGGAGGCGCCGAGGAACGGACTGAAGAAGACGTCTGATAGGTAAGCTTGACCCCCCGCTCACTCCACACAGGAACCTGTGTGAAATCTGGATAGCAACTATCCGGGTTTCAACCGAATTCGGAGTTGAGCATCCCTGGTTACAAGTAATTCCCTCCACCCATTAACCCAGCAAATTACTGCTTTCTGGCTTCCATGTGGAAGGGTGGTGGCAGAAGTGCTATTCTTTATGCGGGCCACCAAGATTTAAAAATGCAGCGGACCGCATCTATAAGTAATACATTTTGTGTGTGTGGGGCCAGTAAAAATAAAGGCTCAGTAGGCTGCATTCAACCCCTAAGCCTTAGTTTGAGGACCAATGATTTAGATGATATATTTCAGATGTCTCACATACAGTTTGACACAGGATGGATATTGAGAATTATGGCCAATACTCCTGTGTTCATAGAAACAATTATAGTGCTCTCCTCATAGTGTCCCCAGCTACAATGCTCACCTTATATTATTCCCAGTTATAATGCTTAGTTCCAACAGCCATAGTGCTTTGCTTACAATGACCCTAGTTATCCACTTTTTTATGGTTTCCCTGGTTATAATGCTTTCCCAAATAATGATCCCAGTTGTAGTGCCCCCAGTTATAGTATTCCTCTCATGGCACTTCAGTTATAGTTCTCTTGTAATAGTATCTCCAATTATAATGTTCTCTCTATATGGCATTTTGTTTAATTGAAAAATATGAATTTGCTTTCATAAAGCAGAAGGTATTGCAATTATTCAGCAAGAGAAAGCTCCCATGATGCACTACTGCTGAATATGCAAATCATACCGTCGTGCCCCTAAAATAGTTTATGCTAATGCTAGCTAACCTAGTTATTACCGTCTGTACCTCCAATAACAGCAATATCTTCTCGCAACTTTTTACTTCCTGCCCATGATACTTTTTACTTCCGGTGCGTAAGCTCCACCCCATCCAATCTGTACCGTCTGGAGCATTACCACAGTATAACATGTTTCTTCTGTGTTTTGCGGGCTTTCTGCCACCTTGTGGAGAAAATACAAACTGCAGCTCACCTCATTTTCGAATGCCCGCTTTAATCGCATCAGGACACATGGAAATGGGAAGCATTCACGTTGTCTCTCTAGACAGACATGATAAAGAGCAGATCAGACATTATAAAAAATACATTCGGTGTTCTCCTCTTACTAGCTCCCCTGGTCAAGGTACACCAATCACACAACACACATGTATATAAAATATCTACATGTTGGTGATTATAAATGAGGATAACAACAGTTTCTTCAGCCCTTCTAATGAAAAATGCATACTGTAAATGAAAGTTTAGCAGTGTGATACAAAACAGCACAGAGTACACGAGAAATTGCTGAACATAAAATACAGGGGTTGGACAAAATAATGGAAACACCTTGAAAATCAACAAATTATATTTTAATATGGTGTAGGTCCACCTTTTGCGGCAATTACGGCCTAAAGTCTCCGAGGTATTGATTCATACATATTGTGAATTGTTTTCATAGCCGGCCTTTGACCTGAGCGACCGGAGCGGTCGCTCAGGGCGGCGGCTTCCAAGGGGGCGCCTATAGCTGGTTACCTATGCTGAGGGCACCTACACCTAATTTCCTATACTGGGGGCACCTATAGCTGGCTACCTTTACTCAGGGCACCAACACCCGGCTACCTATACTGGAGGCACCTATGCCTGGCTACCTATGGGGGCGATGGAGACCTTCAACTTACTTCCTATTCTGGGGCACCTATGCTTGGCAACCTATAGTGAGGGCACCTACACATGAGATTCTATACTGGGGCACCTATACCTGGCTACCTACCTATACTGAGTCTGAGAGCGGTTTTTTTTTTTGGGGGGGGGGGGGGGAGGGAGCACTGCGGCTATAACACGTGGTGCAAATTGTCGGTGCTGTGCTATCATTCTAAATGGGAGGGGCAGGGGGGCGGCTAACTGTCCCACTGATTGTTTTTATTCATATTCCAGAAAGGTTTTAGCCTTCATTCTTAAGTATATTCAGGAGGATAATGTACTCTTTCCATCCATTCGTGGTTAGTAATAGTATTTTTTCTATTATACATATAGTGCTGGGTGTCTTCTTGTCATACAGGAAAGCTAAATAAAAGTGCAATCCTGGTGAAGCAAATTATTATTATTAGTGGTCAGGAGGAAACTGTGGGTGGAAGGAGGGCCCCACAGACTAAGTTTGCCCTGGGGCCCCAGGGCCGCTTAAACCGGCCCTGTCCCCAATTATAGTGCTCTCTGTATAGTGTCCCCAGGTATAGTGCTCTCTGTATAGCGTCCTCAGTTATAGTAGCTGGCTGGATAGTGTAATGATTAAAGGGCTCTGCTTCTGACATTAACCTTCCTGGCGGTAACCCCGAACTTAGTTCAGGGTAAGCCGCGCAGGAGGTTTTCTCCGGCCCTACTGGGCCGATTTTCTTAATTTTTTTTTTGCTGGATGCAGCTAGCACTTTGCTAGCTGCGCCAGCACATTGATCGCCGCCGGCCTGCGCCCAATCGCCGCTATCCGTTTCGGCGCGCGCCCCCCCAGACCCTGTGCGCTGCCTGGCCAATCAGTGCCAGGCAGCGCCGAGGTGTGGATCGGGACTCCCAATGACGTCACGACGTCGCTGACGTCGGTGACGTCATCCCGCCCCGTCGCCATGGCGACGGGGGAAGCCCTCCAGGAAATCCCGTTCTTTGAACGGGATTTCCTGATCGGAGATCGCCGAAGGCGATCGAAGAGGGCGGGGGGATGGCGCTGAGCAGCGGCTATCATGTAGCGAGCCCTGGGCTCGCTACATGATTTAAAAAAAAAAAAAAAAAAACTGCCGCGCTGCCTCCTGGAGGAATTTTTCATACCGCCAGGAGGGTTAAGGACCTGAGTTCAAATTTAGGCTCTTCCTATTCAGTAAGCCAGCACCTATTCATTAAAGGACAACTGAAGAGAGAGGTATATGGAGGCTGCCATGTTTATTTCCTTTTTAAGCAATACCAGTTGGTTGGCAGCCCTGCTGACCCTCTGCCTCTAATACTTTCAGCCATAGACCATGAACAAGCATGGAGCGCGTTTCTGACATTATTGTCAGATCTGACAGACTGGCTGCACGCTTGTTTCTGCCGCAATTTCGCATGCGATTTCGCATAGGCAGGGTATATACGGATTTAACCATGTCACTGCCTGGTTCAATTTACATTAGTTTTCATGCGAATTCGCATGCGAAATTGCGGCAAAAACTGCATGTGCCTTATCCCTATCACATACATAGCCTGCGAAACGCCTGCATTCAACACGCAGGCAAATTCTGCAGGCTCTACCGTGCAGAAAAATCCTGCACAGAAAAATGCAGGAAAAAACTGACAAGTGGAAACAGGGCCATCCACTTGTATTGGTTATGCGAATCCACATGCAGACAACGCATGCGGATTCGCTCTAGTGGAAACGGGCCCTTAGTGCTCTCCCTCTACTGAAGCCATTTATAGTGCTCTCCTTATAGTTAGAGTTGAGCCGAAATTTTCGTAATTTCGCATTACTAAAATTACGCATGCGAAATTTGCGATTACGATGCGAAATTACGGTAGCGTAATTGCCATTAAAATCGTAATTGAAAATACCGTAAGCGTAATTTTCAACGCGTAATTTCGCGTTTCGTTCATGCCGTAATTTCGCATTAAACGCTACCGTAATTTCGCGTTAAACCGTAACGCTCCGTATAATATGAAAAAGCCGCCGACTTTAAGGGTTAATAGCAAAGCCCCCTTAAATGCTAAGAGCCTCAAATTTGGAGAATATATTAAGGAGATCAGGAGGAATAAGAGGAAAAATTTTTTTTTCAAAAAGACCTTATAGTTTTTGAGAAAATCGATGTTAAAGTTTCAAAGGAAAAATGTAAACATTTAAAAACCCGCCGACTTTAACGGTTAATAGCAAAGCCTGCTTAAAGTTTAGGAACACCAAATTCCCAGGGTATATTAAGGGGATCAGTGGGAATAAGAGGAACATTTTTTTTTCAAAAAGACCTTATAGTTTTTGAGAAAATCGATTTTTAAGTTTCAAGGGCGAAAATGTCTTTTAAATGCAGAAAATGTCAGTTTTTTTTTGCACAGGTAACAATAGTGTATTATTTTCATAGATTCCCCCAAGTGGGAAGAGTTTTACTTACTTCGTTCTGAGTGTGGGAAATATAAAAAAAAACGACGTGGGGTCCCCCCTCCCAGACCTCTTTAACCCCTTGTCCCCCATGCAGGCTGGGATAGCCAGAATGCGGAGCACCGGCCGCGTGGGGCTCCGCACCCTGACTATACCAGCCCGCATGGTCCATGGATTGGGGGGTCTCGGAAGGGGAGGGGCAGCCAAGCTTTCCCCTCCCCCTCCGAGCCCTTGTCCAATCCAAGGACAAGGGGCTCTTCTCCACCTCCGATGGGTGGTGGAGGTGGAGGCCGCGATTTCCTGGGGGGGGGGGGGGGGTTCATGGTGGAATTTGGGAGTCCCCTTTAAAAAGGGGTCCCCCTCCCAGGAGAAATGAGTATAGAGGTACTTGTACCCCTTACCCATTTCCTTTAAGAGTTAAAAGTAAATAAACACACAAACACTTAGAAAAAGTATTTTAATTGAACAAAAAACATAACCACGAAAAAAGTCCTTTAATATTCTTAATTAACCATTAATACTTACCTGTCCCTTTAAATAAATGATCCCTCGAAATAGCCTCGGAAATGTTCTATCAGTTACAATGTAACAAAGTTATTACAATGTAACAACTTTGTTACATTGTAACTACGCCGCACCCGACGTCACTCGCCGCCGCCGCATACGCGTCCGTGCTGCACGGACCTGACAGAGCTGGGGTTCCTTCTGATTTGAAGGAACCCCATTGGTCTGCTAAGGACCAATGGGGCTCCTTGGAGCCCAAATACAAAGATGCTTAGAGAGCTCTGAGCTATATAGCTCAGAGCTCTGTCGGGTCCGTGCAGGACGCTAAGTCCCCGCCGGCTCCCGCTGCCCTCCCCGCCTCTCCCACATGTCACCCACATGTGGGTGACATGTGGGTGACAGATGTGGGCGGGGTGGACAGCGGGAGCTGCGGGGACTTAGCATCCTGCACGGACGCGTAAGTGTATGCGGCGGCGGCGAGTGACGTCGGGTGCGGCGTAGTTACAATGTAACAAAGTTGTTACATTGTAATAACTTTGTTACATTGTAACTGATAGAACATTTCCGAGGATATTGCGAGGGATCATTTATTTAACCTCTTGCCGACCGCGTCACGCCGGTAGGCGTGGCCGCGGCGGCAGCCCCAGGACCGCCTAACGCCAATTGGCGTAAAGTCCTGGGGCTCTGTTTTGAATGAGATCGCGCGCACGCTGCGCGCGCATCTCATTCTCGGAGGGCGGAGCTCCGCCCCCTCTTCAGTCTCCGAGCGGCTATTGCCGCTCGGGAGACTGATAGACGGCGTGATCGCCGTCTATTTACCCGTACAGCGCTGCGATCGGCAGCAGCGCTGTACTGGGGACAGCCATGTGACACGGCTGTCCCCCTGGGACACTGGAGAGAGATCGGCTCTCATAGGCAGAAGCCTATGACAGCCGATCGCCACAATTGGCTGGCTGTGGGGAAGGAGGGGGGGAGGGAGGGAATAGATTTAAAAGAACACGCTTTTTTTTAATAAAAAAAGAAACAAAAATATTTGTAAACAAAAAAAAAACAATCTGGGGGCGATCAGACCCCACCAACAGAGAGCTCTGTTGGTGGGGAGAAAAGGGGGGGGAAATCACGTGTGTGCTGTGTTGTGCAGATCTGCAGCTTAGCCTTAAAGCTGCAGTGGCACATTTTGCTTAAAATGGCCTGGTCACTAGGGGGGTTTAGCACTGCAGTCCTCAAGAGGTTAAAGGGACAGGTAAGTATTTATTGGTTAACCTATTTTGGTTCCTGGACGTAGTTTCTACGTCCAGGAACCATGCGCGCTACCGCGTGCTCCCGCGGCCGATCGCGCGCGTTCACGCGCACTCCCGGCCGCGGATTCGGTAGCCAGGGAATCAATGTATCGGGCTACGGTGCCCGATCATTGATTCCTCTCCCCCGCTGAAAAAGCGACAGCTTCTCTCAGAAGCTGCGCCTTTTCTGGCCGTTCCCTGCCCAATGCGCCACTCTAAGCGTGTGTTACGCTTAGAGTGACGTCATGTAAACAAACTCATGGCTGCCATCTTGTGGCCAAAAAGTAATACTACACCTGTAAAAAAAAATAATTTAAAATTAACACACATTTACATTATAAATCTATTGTTTACCTCCCACCCTCCCAAAACTACCCAAATAAAATGTTTACAATAAAAAAAAAAAAACCATTACAATAAAAAAAAAAACCATGTAAATATTTACCTAAGGGTCTAAACTTTTTAAATATCAATGTAAAGATGAAATATTTCTATATTTTTTTTATTTTAAACGTGTAAATAGTGATAGATGCAAAACGGAAAAAATGCACCTTTATTTCCAAATAAAATATTGTCGCCATACATTGTGATAGGGACATAATTTTAACCAGTGGTGCTCAGCAGAGCTCGAATATTCGAGTAGCTCGAATATTCGAGCTCTTTTTCAGCTATTCGAGCTCGGTATTCGAGCTCCGAATAGCTGGAGCTATTCGAATGGGCTATCCGAGTACACTCGAATAGCCCATTCACTATTCGAGCTATTCGAGCAACCCGGTACCGAGCTCGAATAGCGTCATAGCCCAGATTGATGTCCTTAGAGCCAATCAGAGGGCTCCCAGGCCCTCTGACGGCAGCCAATCACAGAGGGGGACCCTGGCCAGCCCCTACCCTATAAATAGCGGCCGCCATGTTCCGTTTCTCCGTGCTTGCCTGAGACTTGTACAGAGAGAGAGTTGCTCCTTTGTGCTTTGGCTTAGCAAGAGCTCTATTGTGGTCATTTACCTAGCGTTTTTGCTCACATACACCTCCTATACACACCTATATTGTTGTTAGTTATTTAGACATTGTATTTTAGTTAGTAGCTTGCGTGTTACATTAGAGACAGGCAGCTGCTGCAAGCTTACAGGTTTAGGCCTCAGGGGGGCCTTGCCTCTGTGGGCAGCTGTCCTCTGTTTATTTCTCTCATCTATACCAGTATTTCTGCTGTCCTTTACTAATAGTATTGTAGTTATACTGTACTAGGAGTAGGACACTCACTGACTGTCACTGTTTATAGGCTACTAGCTAGCTCCTGCGTGTGTGCACTCACTCACTGTCTGTGTGTACACACACTCTATTTCCTTCTGATTACTGATAGATTATTGTTAGTTAGTTGTACTTACTTACTACTTACTCTTACTGTACCCGTAGGGACACTCACTGTCACTGTTCATATAGGCTACTAGCTCCTGCGTGTGCGCACTGCACTCACTGTCTGAGTGTACACACACAACACACACTCTATTTCCTTCTGATCGCTGATTGATTATCGTAATTAGTTAGTTGTACTTACTGTTACTACTTACTCTTACTGTACTAGGAGTCTAGGACACTCAGTCACTGTCCATAGGCTACTAGCTCCTGCGTGCGTGCACTCACTGTCTGAGTGTACACACACAACACACACTCTATTTCCTTCTGATCGCTGATTGATTATCGTAATTAGTTAGTTCTACTTACTTACTGTTACTACTTACTCTTACTGTACTAGGAGTCTAGGACACTCAGTCACTGTGTTCATAGGCTACTAGCTCCTGCGTGCGTGCACTCACTGTCTGAGTGCACACACACAACACACACTCTATTTCCTTCTGATCGCTGATTGATTATTGTAATTAGTTAGTTGTACTTACTGTTACTACTTACTCTTACTGTACTAGGAGTCTAGGACACTCAGTCACTGTGTGTTCATAGGCTACTAGCTCCTGCGTGCGTGCACTCACTGTCTGAGTGTACACACACAACACACACTCTATTTCCTTCTGATCGCTGATTGATTATTGTAATTAGTTAGTTCTACTTACTGTTACTAATTACTCTTGCTGTACTAGGAGTCTAGGACACTCAGTCACTGTTCATAGGCTACTAGCTCCTGCGTGCGTGCACTCACTGTCTGAGTGTACACACACCACCCACACTCTATTTCCTTCTGATCGCTGATTGATTATTGTAATTAGTTAGTTCTACTTACTGTTACTACTTACTCTTACTGTACTAGGAGTCTAGGACACTCAGTCACTGTGTTCATAGGCTACTAGCTCCTGCGTGCGTGCACTCACTGTCTGAGTGTACACACACCCACACTCCATTTTATTCTGATCGCTGATTGATTATTGTAATTAGTTAGTTCTACTTACTGTTACTACTTACTCTTACTGTACTAGGAGTCTAGGACACTCAGTCACTGTGTTCATAGGCTACTAGCTCCTGCGTGCGTGCACTCACTGTCTGAGTGTACACACACCCACACTCCATTTCCTTCTGATCGCTGATTGATTATCGTAATTAGTTAGTTGTACTTACTGTTACTACTTACTCTTACTGTACTAGGAGTCTAGGACACTCAGTCACTGTCCATAGGCTACTAGCTCCTGCGTGCGTGCACTCACTGTCTGAGTGTACACACACCACCCACACTCTATTTCCTTCTGATCGCTGATTGATTATTGTAATTAGTTAGTTCTACTTACTGTTACTACTTACTCTTACTGTACTAGGAGTCTAGGACACTCAGTCACTGTGTTCATAGGCTACTAGCTCCTGCGTGCGTGCACTCACTGTCTGAGTGTACACACACCCACACTCCATTTCCTTCTGATCGCTGATTGATTATTGTAATTAGTTAGTTCTACTTACTGTTACTACTTACTCTTACTGTACTAGGAGTCTAGGACACTCAGTCACTGTGTTCATAGGCTACTAGCTCCTGCGTGCGTGCACTCACTGTCTGAGTGTACACACACCCACACTCCATTTCCTTCTGATCGCTGATTGATTATTGTAATTAGTTAGTTCTACTTACTGTTACTACTTACTCTTGCTGTACTAGGAGTCTAGGACACTCAGTCACTGTTCATAGGCTACTAGCTCCTGCGTGCGTGCACTCACTGTCTGAGTGTACACACACAACACACACTCTATTTCCTTCTGATCGCTGATTGATTATCGTAATTAGTTAGTTGTACTTACTGTTACTACTTACTCTTACTGTACTAGGAGTCTAGGACACTCAGTCACTGTCCATAGGCTACTAGCTCCTGCGTGCGTGCACTCACTGTCTGAGTGTACACACACCACCCACACTCTATTTCCTTCTGATCGCTGATTGATTATTGTAATTAGTTAGTTCTACTTACTGTTACTACTTACTCTTACTGTACTAGGAGTCTAGGACACTCAGTCACTGTGTTCATAGGCTACTAGCTCCTGCGTGCGTGCACTCACTGTCTGAGTGTACACACACCCACACTCCATTTCCTTCTGATCGCTGATTGATTATTGTAATTAGTTAGTTCTACTTACTGTTACTACTTACTCTTACTGTACTAGGAGTCTAGGACACTCAGTCACTGTGTTCATAGGCTACTAGCTCCTGCGTGCGTGCACTCACTGTCTGAGTGTACACACACTAAATTTACTTGTGATTACTACTGATTATTGTAACTGCTAGTTGTACTTCCTGACTGTTACTACTTACTTACTGTACTAGGGGACACTCACTCAGTCACCTCACCAACCAACCAACTCACCTCATTAAAGTACCCCACTTTTCACCCGCCCTTTTAAAAAACTTTTGTCTATACGCCCAAAACATTGAAGATGTCTGGAAGTGGCAGCCAGCGCGGTTTGGGCAAGGGGAAGGGCAGCAAGGGAATCAGGAGGAGAGGGAGCAGCATTGTGGCAAGCCGCGGCCGCGGGCGCGCCACCATGCACAGTTCCGCAGCAGCAGCAGCAGCGTCAGTGGCTAACATTCCTCCCATAGCCACTGGCCGTGGACGCCTTGGGCGCCGCCCAGCAGGAGCATCTGCAACTCACGCTGCAGAGACACAGCAGCAGCAGCGTGTAGCACCTGCTCCCATTTTCCTCCAGCCGGGTCGGAAACGTCCCATTGAGGAAAAGGATGCAGACACTGTGGTGCAACTCATGACGGAGGATGAGCAGCCCGCCATCAGCTCTGCATCCGAGGCCTCCACCCTCACCACCACCACCACCACCACCACCACCACCCCTGTTCGCAGCAGCCGCCCAGCAGGGCCTGGGGAGGAGGCCAGTTCACCATCAGTCGCCGACCTGTCACTCAGCAGTCTTTTTACCCCAGGCACCATCAGGGTATTGTCTGCTGTTGTTGGCGATTTTGAGGAGGAGATGCTGATGGGCACTTTGGGGGAGGAGGGATTGGACAGCAAGACTGTGGCGACAGTCAAGCGTCCCATCCATGCATCAGGAGAGGAGTTTGGGGGGTCATCATCCCAGCAGGACATGTTTCAGGAGGGGCATGATGATGATGACCCGGTGACAGACAGAGACTGGGTGCCACCACCTCCAGGGGATGTCGTCCTCAGCAGCTCTGAGGAGGAGGAGGAGGATGCGCTTGTGGGCCTTGCAAGGAGGCGCATCATTGCAAGCATTGGCAGCGTCCCACAGCCTGCTGGTGTCTCAGGCTCAGCAGCAGCAGCAGCAGCATCAGCCAGTACCACCACCAGCCGCACCCAAGCCCCCCCCCCCAACCACCACAGGGAGACAGGCAGCAGCGCTTCCATGCCGTAGGGGGATGTTTCTGTCACCAATCTGGCGGTTTTTCACCATGCCCACTGTGTACAGCAAGTACGCCACTTGCAACCACTGTCAGCGGAAGTTGAGCAGAGGTGCAGACCCCTTAAAGTTCAGCACCAGCTCGCTCATCAACCACCTTGCGGCTAAACATTTCCACCAGCATGAGGAGTTCCAGAGGCTGAAGGCATCTGCTGCTGGCAGTGGCACCACACCCATCACTGCACAGCCTTCAGCAGCAGCAGCAGCAACAGCAGCCACCCGCCCTCCTGCTCCTCCAGCAGCACCAGCAGGAGTGCGGAAACGCACTGCTCCTCCCCCCTCTGCAACTCCTGCCGCCGACACTGAGGCCTGTTCTGGCAGCCAGTCCTCAGTGGCCTCCTCTGCTGTGTCTGCTGATTCCCATGTCAGCAAAAGGCCACGCCAGAGCCTTTTGAGCGAGTCCTTCCAGGGGGTGGTTAGGGCTCTGCCTCCCAGCAGCCGTCGCGTGCGGCAGCTGAACGGCTTGCTGGCACGGGCCATGTGCTCCCAACTCCTGCCGTACACGCTCGTGCAGGAGGGGAGCGACATTCGTGCGCTGCTTGCTTGCGCAGCCCCAGACTGGCAGCTCCCCAGCAGACACTTCTTTGCCCGCAAGGCCATTCCTGCACTGCACCGCTTTGTGATGGCCAATGTGGAGCGAGGGCTGGAGCACGCGGTTGGTGAAAGGGTCCACGTCACCATGGACTCCTGGAGCAGCCGCTTCGGGACAGGCCGCTACCTGTCCTTCACTGTCCACTGGGTCAGCTTGGTGGAAGGGGGTGAGGATGGGAGAGCAGCATCGGGCACAGCAGCAGCAGCAACACAGTGGGTGGTGCCACCCCGCAGGGTCAGGGGAACTGCAGCAGGTTCCTCCGATCCTCTGCCATCCTCCGGCACACCTGGCCAAACCCCCCGCCTCAGTAGCAGCGTGAAGGCCCGCCACTGCCAAGCGCTGCTGCACTTGGTCAGCCTATGGAAGACCAAGCTGACGGCAACCCATGTGTTGGTCAAACTCCAGGAGCAGGAGAGGATTTGGCTGACCCCCAGAGGCCTCAGAGTCGGAGAGGTGGTGGCCGACAATGGGGCCAATCTGGTTGCCGCAATAGACAGGGGAAACCTGACCCACATCCCCTGTCTTGCCCACGTGCTGAACCTGGTGGTGCAGAAGTTCCTGCGCACCTACCAGGGGATGGGCGAACTGCTGGAAACGGCAAGGAATGTTGTGCGTCACTTCCGGCGCTCGGCTGCAGCCTGTGCGAGCCTGGAAGACGTGCAAAAGGAGCTGGATCTGCCACGCCATCGGCTGATCCTTGACGTTCCGACTCGCTGGAACTCCACCCTGGCGATGTTGGAGCGTCTGGTTGAACAGAGGCACGCTGTCAACCAGTACCTTGCCCTGGCCACTGTTTCCGCAGCTCAGAGAAAGGACAAGACCAGCAACATCCCGTCCATCGTCCCCGATGATGACTGGAGGCACATGCAGCAGGTGTGCTTTGTGCTGGCTCCCTTCCTGCAGGCCACAAACATGGTGAGCAGGGACCATGCTATGGTCTGCGAGTGGGTGCCCCTGGTTTCTCTGCTGAACAGGGCCCTCGATGCTTTGCTGGAACAGGGAGCGGCAGCCTTGGACCAGCAGGAGCGGCAACCAGCTGCGCAGTCCACCTCTGAGGGGGAGGAGGACTTGGTGGAGGTCCCTGACCTGGCTGCTGATGAGGGGGATCAGCACAGCGCAGCTGAGTTGGTGCGGGGGTGGAGAGAGGATGAGGCGGCAGAGGAGGAGGATGAGGACAGCACTGACGTCGATGTGCCAGCAGACGTGGCCCGCCTCTTCCCAATGGCAGCGCACATGCTGACGTGCCTGCGCAGGGACCCC